>NC_090335.1:81970909-82028409 GCF_035084215.1 Heptranchias perlo | reverse complement strand
CTCTGGAATTCTCTCCCTAAACCTCTCCCCCTCTCCCCCTCTCTCTCCTCCTTTAAGATGATCCTTAAAACCTACCTCTTTGTCCAAGCTTTTGGTCACCTGTCCTAATATCTCCTTATGTGGCTCGGTGTCAAATTTTTGTTTGATAATCGCTTCTGTGAAGCGCCTTGGGACGTTTTACTACGTTAAAGGCGCAAAATAAATGCAAGTTGTTGTTGTTCTTGTGTGGCTGGTAAGGACTGTAGAGTCTGTTTCCCTCCCCTTCCCCTGTACTGGGGATGATGGTCACTGAAGTGACCATGTGTTCTGTATCGCAACTGAGCCCCAACATCTGATACTTGGGAGCTTTACAGCGGGATAGTAAAGGAGTAACCCCAGGACCCTGGCTGGTCCTCTCTCCTCCTAGCCCAGGGGGGTGATAGAATCTAGGACCTGCCAGGTCTCCACAACTCAACTGCTCGCTGCCTTAACCAAGCCCTGGAGCCATGGAGGGGAGGAGAGAGGGAATGTGAGGCGAAGAAGCTGTGAAGTCTGATTTACTTTCCATTTCATTGTTTGCAATAGTATTCTCCGCCTGGAGTGAGAAAGATATGTGTTGTTTTTCAGCTGTAGAGGAAATGACCCTTGGGAGTGTTCAGGTGCTTGCTGCTAAGCACCCTGGGACCTGTTTTCTGCATGGCAGGACTGTGCTGATGCTGAATTTTCCACGGAGCTATTCGAATTCATCTCGGAAAATTTGAAAAGACTGCACGATGTGCATAATTGGTACTGAATTGGTAATCTTACGTGGAGAGATCTGCAGTAGAACATGTAAAAATGTCAAACACCTGCTATTCTGCCCCAAGAATGCATCTCATCCCCAACCTTCGATAGTATAGAGGGAGCTTTACTCTGTATCTAACCCTGTACCTGCCCTGGGAGTGTTTGATGGGACAGTGTGGAGGGAGCTTTACTCTGTATCTAACCCGTGCTGTACCTGCCCTGGGAGTGTTTGATGGGACAGTGTAGAGGGAGCTTTACTCTGTATCTAACCCTGTACCTGCCCTGGGAGTGTTTGATGGGACAGTGTAGAGGGAGCTTTACTCTGTATCTAACCCCCTGTACCTGCCCTGGGAGTGTTTGATGGGACAGTGTAGAGGGAGCTTTACTCTGTATCTAACCCGTGCTGTACCTGCCCTGGGAGTGTTTGATGGGACAGTGTAGAGGGAGCTTTACTCTATGTGTAAGTGTGCTGTCTCTGAGCTGAGAATGGTTGACGTTGACCAGGGATGTCTGGGATGTTACATTCCCCAGCACTAAGATTACTGAATCTGATGAGCTAAAAATTCATAAAAATAGAAGTCATTAAATGATTTGTGTACAAAAGTACAGAATCCTGGAAGATTTATTAATAGATTAAGTGAATGGGCAAAACTGTGGCAAATGGATTTCAGTGTCGGCAAGTGTGAGGTCATCCACTTTGGACCTAAAAAGGAATAGATCAGAGCACTTTCTAAATGCTGAAAAGCTCAAAACAGTGGTGGTTCAAAGAGACTTAGGAGTCCATGTACATAGATCATTAAAATGTCATAGACAGGTACAGAAAATAATCAAAAAGGCTAATGGAATGCTGACCTTTATATCTAGAGGACTAGAATACAAGGGGGTAGAACATAAGGACATAATAACATAAGAAATAGGAGCAGGAGGAGGCCATACGGCCCCTCGAGCCTGCCCCGCCATTCAATCAGATCATGGCTGATCTTCCACCTCAACTCCACTTTCCTGCCCAATCCCCATATCCCTTGATTCCCTTAGAATCCAAAAATCTATCGATCTCAGTCTTGAATATACTCAACGACTGAGCATCCACAGCCCTCTGGGGTAGAGAATTCCAAAGATTCAAGATCCTCTGAGTGAAGAAATTCCTCCTCGTCTCAGTCTTAAATATCCGACCCCTTACCCTGAGACTATGCCCCCTAGTTCTAGACTCTCCAGTCAGGGGAAACAATCTCTCAGCATCTACCCTGTCAAGCCCTCTCAGAATCTTATATGTTTCAATGAGATCACCTCTCATTCTTCTAAACTCCAGAGAGTATAGGCCCATTCTACTCAATCTTTCCTCATAAGACAACCCTCTCATCCCAGGAATTAATCCAGTGAACCCTCCTGGCACCCCCTCTAAGGCAAGTATATCCTTCCTTAGATAAGGAGACCAAAACTGTACACAGTACTCCAGGTGTGGTCTCACTAAAGCCCTGTACAATTGCAGCAAGACTTCCTTACTCTTCTACTCCAACCCCCTTGCAATAAAAGCCAACATACCATTTGCCTTCCTAATTGCTTGCTGTACCTGCATGTTAACTTTCTGTGTTTCATGTACAAGGACACCCAAATCCCTCTGAACACCAACATTTAATAGTCTCTCACCATTTAAAAAATATTCTGTTTTTCTATTTTTCCTACCAAAGTGAATAACCTCACATTTCCCCACATTATACTCCATCTGCCATCTTCTTGCCCACTCACGTAACCTGTCTATATCACTTTGCAGACTCTTTGTGTCCTCCTCACAACTTACTTTCCCACCTGGCTTTGTATCGTCAGCAAACTTGGATACATTACACTCGGTCCCTTCATCTAACTCATTAATATAGATTGTAAATAGCTGAGGCCCAAGCACCGATCCTTGCAGCATCCCACTAGTTACAGCCTGCCAACCTGAGAATGACCCATTTATTCCTACTCTCTGTTTTCTGTCCATTAACCAATCCTCAATCCACGCTAATAAATGACCCCCAACCCCATGAGCCTTTATGTTGTGTAACAACCTCTTGTGTGACACCTTATCGAATGCCTTATCGATTAGAAGTCATGCTACAGCTTTACAAAGCCCTGGTTAGACCGTACCTGGGGTACTGTGTTCAGTTCTGGGCACCGCACCTTAGGAAGGATATATTGGCCTTGGAATGAGTGCAGCGTAGATGTACGAGAAAGTTACCTGGACTCCAAGGGTTAAATTACGAGGAGAGTTTGCACAAACTAGGAATTTAGAAGGTTCAGGGATGATCTGATCGAAATTTTCAAGATATTAAGGGGAACTGATAGGGTGGATAGAGAGAAACTATTTCCGCTGGTTGGGGAGTCTAGGACTGGGGGACATAGACTAAAAATTAGAGCCAGGACTTTCAGGAGTGAAGTTGGGAAACATTTCTACACAGAAAGGGTGGTGGAAGTTTGGAACTCTCTTCCACAAACGGCAGTTGATACTAGCTCAATTGTTAATTTTAAATCTGAGATTGATAGATTTTTGTTAACCAAACGTATTAAGGGATATGGGGCTAAGGCGGGTATATGGAGTTAGGTCACAGATCAGCCATGATCTCATTGAATGGCGGAACAGGCTCGAGGGGCTGAATGGTCCAATCCTGTTCCTATGTTCACTGGACATCCAAAATTTTATCTTGGAGTTTGAAGACAGACAAAGATTTCCAGCCTGTTGCTTATTTCTGATCATCAGGTTGCTTGGAATCGGGACATTCAGTCCTTCGGTTCAAGTATGTTCTAACCATGTTTGAACCATGTTTACCCATGATTGCTGATTTGTTTGACAGTTTATTAGAGGAACACAGTACAAATCAAAGGATAATTGTATTGTTATTGTGGAAGATGCGGTCAGACATCCCACGCAAATCTCCGTATATTGTGACCCTTTCTGCTGCCCTAATCATTGCAAGGATATTAATACACTTGAGAGGGAATGGGGGGTGGAGCGGGGAACAAGAAGGATGATTCCAGGTGCCAGCAATCTTTTTGGTTTAGGAAGAAAAGTTACAGGCTTCCTCCCTTTGGAGAGGGGAACACTTTGAGGCAATCTGACTGAAATTTGATCCAGGCAAATTGGAAACTGTGACAAAGTGCCGATGACATCATCTGAACCCTTTAATTAGAAACTTTGGAACAGGAGGAGGCCATTCACCCTCTCGAGACTGTTCCGCCATTCAATTAGACATTGGCTTATCTGTACATCAAATCCATTTACCCCTTTTGATCAATATCCCTTGATACCCTTACCTAATAAAAATACATTGACCTCAAGCCTTGAAAATTTTCAATTGACCAACCATCCAGTGTTTTGGGGGAGAGAGTTCCAGATTTCCACTCCCCTTTGTGTGAAGAAGTGCTTCCTGACATCACCCCTGAACGGCCTAACTCTAATTTTCAGGTTATGCCCCCTTGTTCTGGAGGGAATAGTTTCTCCGTATCTACCTTATCGAAACCCTTTATCATATTAAGCACTTCAATTAGATTACCCTCAACCTTCTAAACTCAAGGGAATACATGCCAGGCTTATGAAACCTGGCCTCATAATTTAATCCTTTTAGCCTTGATATCATTTTGGTGAATCTGCGCTGCACCCCCTCCAAGGCCAATATATCCTTTCTGTGTTGTGGTGCCCAGAGCTGAATGCAGTGCTTGAGATGGGGTCTAACCCAGGCTCTGTACAACTGAAGCATCACTTCATAAACCCAAGGCTTTCTTTTATTTTTCTTCTAAAAGCAAGAGGATGCTGTTAAGTTTATGTAGAACTTTGGGTTGCACCATACGGAGTACAGTGCACAGTCCTGATCTCCATACTAAAAAAGGGATATTGAAGTTCTGGAGAAAGTGCAGGAAAGATTTGTGAGGATGTTACCTGAATTGAGAGGATGTGACTATCAGGAAAGATTGAGCAGCCTGAAAGTGTTTGCTCTGGAAAAGAGAAGACTGAGAGGAGACCGAATTAAGGTCTTTAAAATTAGGAAGGGATTTGACAGAGTGGATGTGGAGAATCTGTTTCCACTCGTTGATGAGTCCAGAACAAAGGGGCATAAATTTCCGATGGCCACTAACACATCAAATAAAGAATTTAGGGTAAATTAAAACATTTCTTTACACAGAGAGTGGTGAGGATGTGGAACTCGCTGCCACATGGAGCAGTTGAAGCAGAGAGCATCGATTCATTTAAGGGGAGGCTTGATCCAAAATGAGGGAGAAAGGAATAGAGGGATATGGGGGCAGGCTGGGAATAGATAATTGGAGTGGGAGGAGGCTCATGTGGAGTAGACACATCGGCATAGACCAGTTGGGCCGAATGGCCTGTTTCTGTGCTGTGCATTCTGTGTAATTCTATGTTCTTGGGATGTGGGTGATGCTGGCAAGGCCGGCATTTATTGCCCATCCCTCAATGCCCTGAGAAGGTGGTGGTGAGCCGCCTTCTCCTTTAACCGCTGCAGTCCGTGTGGTGAAGGTTCTCCCACAATCCTGTTAGGTGGGGAAATCCAGAGTATTGACCCAATGATGATGAAGGAACGGTGATATGTGTGCAAATGAGGATGGTGAATGACTTGGAGGGAAATTTGGAGATGATGGTGTTCCCATCGGGTCTTCCTTGGTCCTGTTTACGTCCAGTAGTTCCTGTTTTTATTCCAATCTATCAGGGACCGTGCTAAACCTCACTTGGAAACATCATCGTCCAGAGAAAACTTTGTAATGTTGGATGCAAACTTCAAAACAATATCGCATGGGAGAAAGAATTGTGTCTTGATTTCTGTGGGAACGTTGTAAGATGTTCTGTTCCCTTCCGCCTTACACTGGTTCTTGGACCTTGGAATCACAAGAACAAAATTGCACGAGACAAACAGGCTTTGGCTCAACCCAATCTTGTTAGTTTATTAGACCAACAAAACCCCAGTGCAAACCCCTCAGTGGTTTGTCTGGAACTTACAATCACCCACATGGCCGGTCGTTACCGATGTTGATCATGGGCCTGGATCTGGAGGTGACTGGTCTCCGTCCGTCTTCAGCTGACTGCAGCCTCCACGTGCTGCTCTTGTACCTTCTTATAGTGTTCCAGTCACGCAAACTCCCACCTGGGCCTCGTCCGTGGCTTCAGCTATCAATCTGTTGGATTGCTTGACATTCACACCTCTTCATCTGGGCATCTCGGTGATTCAAAACTCCTTAGTTGTGCAGAGCTGTGAGGTCCAGAGACAACTCCTGATCTCCTCCCCACTACCTCCACAGTATCAGGACAATGCGGTATTCCTAACTGTGATGGCCCTTGGCTCACAGCATTGTTTGGGTGTGAAAGGCCTTTCGTTCTTGTCCGAGACTGAGCATGGCTCAGAGACTCAGTTTGATTATACATCGTCTCGATGTTAATGTGTCTTCACCAGGGCCTCATTGTTTGATGTAAATGAGTCTCCGAAACTGATAGTGGGCTGGAGTCTCTTTGACTGACACCTGGGTGAACTGTTTCATATCTCGCAGCCTGTTTCATATCTTGCAGTTTTAGAGTTTTTACAGTATTTTCCATATTTGTAGTTTTACAACATGAAAAATGGATTGTTGGCATTATTGTACACAAGATTGGAGCTGTTCTGTTTTTAGCCACTGATACCAGAACTAAGAAGTTATACCTATCACCTTCGAGCAGAGAAGGTTGAGAGGAGATTTGATGGAGGTGTTCAAAATCATGAGGGGTTTAGATAAAGTAAATAAAGAGAAACAGTTCCCATTGGTGGAGGACACAGATTGAAGAGGATTGGCAAAGTACCAAAGGCAACATGAGGAAAAACATTTTTACGCAGTGATTGGCTATAATCTGGAATGCACTGCCTGAAATGGCGGTGGAAGCAGATTCAATCGTGGCTTTCAAAAAGGAATTGAATAAATACTTGAAGGGAAAAAAATTGTAGGGGTACGGGGAAAGAGCAGGGGAATGGGACTAACTGGATTGCTCTTACAAAGAGCCGGCACAGGCTCGACCGGCCGAATGGCCTCCTTCTGTGCTGTAACCATTCTATGATTCTACGATTCTATCAGGAAAGACTGAACAAACTGGGGCTCTTTTCTCCAGAAAAGAGAAGACTGAGGGGTGACCTGATAGAGGTCTTTAAGATTATGAAAGGGTTTGAAAGGGTAGACGTAGAGAAGATGTTTCTACTTGTGGGGGAGACCAGAACTAGGGGCCATAAATATAAAATATTCACTAATAAATCCAATAGGGAATTCAGGAGAAACTTCTTTACCCAGAGAGTGGTGAGAATGTGGAACTCGCTCCCACAAGGAGTAGTTGAGGTGAATAGTGTAGATACATTTAAGGGGAAGCTCGATAAACACATGAGGGAGAAAGGAATAGAAGGATATGGTGATAGGGTGAGATGAAGTAGGGAGGGAGGAGGCTCATGTGGAGCATAAACACCGGCATAGATGAGTTGGGCCGAATGGCCTGTTTCTGTGCTGTACATTCTATGTAATTCTGTATAATATTTTTTTAAAATCACAGAACAAAGTTGAGCAACTTCTCAGGAACTTTTGTACCTGCTGTGATGGAACTAGCTGGTGGGAATTAGTTCTTTTTAAATGAAACTGATATTTCGATATGTTGAGCCTCTGCTTTGATTTGACTCAAATCAGAAACGATAATTTTGGAAATGCAGTGAGTTGCATTACATATTTTTTAAAAATTTATTGAAAATTTCATGCATTAAGTTGATAACAAGCACTGATAGGTTGAAGTCTAACTTTGAAAATAGGAAAGGACTGAATGTCCCTTTGTGTCCGTGTTCAGTCAAGCTCTGAGCTGATATCCTTCCATTAACTCTCTGCCAGATTCGGTGCATTTGTACCCTGGCTGTACTGAACGTTCTTGTGCATCACACGACCGATACCATCTTTCATTTTAATTTACACGATGATACAATCCACTGACATTATACCATTTCCACACCACACATATTCTTTATGTTGTTCGCCTGCCTTATTTCCACACAGGTTCACAGCAAGTGGTTCTCTCGCCTGGCTGAGGTTAATGGTAGTCTCATCTCTGAGTCAGAAGTTCAAGTTTCTCTCCAGCAGTTGATTTACAATCTAGGTTGACTGGCCCAGTCTGCCGAGGGTTGCCAACCCTCCAGGGATTGTCCTGGAGAATCCTGTAATGAGAGTTTGGAAACTACTGCAAGAAAAATCATAGGAGGCATTAAAAAAATCTTGTGTTTCTTTTCCCCCATTTTATTTGACTGCATCCATCTATTAGTTATAAAAATATTAGAGATGGGTGGGAAAAATGGCTATTTGACTGGGTGGGGCAGTTCATGTGATGAAATCTCCAGGAATAAGTCCACCGAGAGTTGGCGACCCTTTGTCTGCCTGTTCAGGTGGATGTTATAGATTCCCACGGCACTATTCACAGGATGGTTCTCCCAGTGGCCTGGGCCAACATTCCTCCCACAACCAACACCACCAAAGGCAAAAGTGCGACTGGTTCACCTCACTGCTGTTTGTGGGAACCCCATGTGTCAGCTTGGCTCAGTTGTAACACTCTTGCCTCTGAGTCAGGCAGTTGTGGATTCCAGATCACACACGAGGACTTGAGCATGTATTTCAGACCAGCATTTCAGTGTGGCACTGAAGGAGTGCAGCATAACTGGAGGTCCTGTCTTTCATCGGAGCTGTTAATCCATCTACCAGTTCATGTGCACATAAAAGATCTTTTGGTGACATTCAAACAAGAACTGAGGAGTTCTCCCGTTGTCCTGGCCAACATTTGTTAGTCGTGGCTCGGTGGGTCGCACTCTCACCTCCAAGTCAGAAGGTCATGGGCTGAAGCCCGACTCCAGAGCCTTAAGCATCAGATCCAGGCTGACACTCCCAGTGTAGTACTGAGGGAGCGCTGCACTGTCGGAGGGTCAGTACTGAGGGAGTGCTGCACTGTCGGAGGGTCAGTACTGAGCGAGTGCTGCACTGTCGGAGGGTCAGTACTGAGGGAGCGCTGCACTGTCGGAGGGTCAGTACTGAGGGAGCGCTGCACTGTCGGAGGGTCAGTACTGAGGGAGCGCTGCACTGTCGGAGGGTCAGTACTGAGGGAGCGCTGCACTGTCGGAGGGTCAGTACTGAGGGAGCGCTGCACTGTCGGAGGGTCAGTACTGAGGGAGCGCTGCACTGTCGGAGGGTCAGTACTGAGGGAGCGCTGCACTGTCGGAGGGTCAGTACTGAGGGAGCGCTGCACTGTCGGAGGGTCAGTACTGAAGGAGCGCTGCACTGTCGGAGGGTCAGTACTGAGGGAGCGCTGCACTGTCGGAGGGTCAGTACTGAGGGAGCGCTGCACTGTCGGAGGGTCAGTACTGAGGGAGCGCTGCACTGTCGGAGGGTCAGTACTGAGGGAGCGCTGCACTGTCGGAGGGTCACTACTGAGGGAGCGCTGCACTGTCGGAGGGTCAGTACTGAGGGAGTGCTGCACTGTCGGAGGGTCAGTACTGAGGGAGCGCTGCACTGTCGGAGGGTCAGTACTGAGGGAGCGCTGCACTGTCGGAGGGTCAGTACTGAGGGAGTGCTGCACTGTCGGAGGGTCAGTACTGAGGGAGCGCTGCACTGTCGGAGGGTCAGTACTGAGGGAGCGCTGCACTGTCGGAGGGTCAGTACTGAGGGAGCGCTGCACTGTCGGAGGGTCAGTACTGAGGGAGCGCTGCACTGTCGGAGGGTCAGTACTGAGGGAGCGCTGCACTGTCGGAGGGTCAGTACTGAGGGAGCGCTGCACTGTCGGAGGGTCAGTACTGAGGGAGCGCTGCACTGTCGGAGGGGCAGTACTGAGGGAGCGCTGCACTGTCGGAGGGTCAGTCCTGAGGGAGCGCTGCACTGTCGGAGGGTCAGTACTGAGGGAGCGCTGCACTGTCGGAGGGTCAGTACTGAGGGAGCGCTGCACTGTCGGAGGGTCAGTACTGAGGGAGCGCTGCACTGTCGGAGGGTCAGTACTGAGGGAGCGCTGCACTGTCGGAGGGTCAGTACTGAGGGACTGCTGCACTGTCGGAGTGTCAGTACTGAGGGAGCGCTGCACTGTCGGAGGGTCAGTACTGAGGGACTGCTGCACTGTTGGAGGTGCCGTCTTTCGGATGAGACGTTAAACCAAGGCCCTGTCTGCCCTCTCAGGTGGATGTAAAAGATCCCACGGCCACTATTTCAAAGAAGAGGAGGGGAGTACTCCCCGGTGTCCTGGGCCAATATTTCTCTTTTAACCAACATCACTAAAAACAAGTTAACTGCTGGTCTATCTCATTGCTGTCCATGGGATCTTGCTCTCGAGCCCCCTCTCTAATTCACACTCTCTCTTTCCTCTATCTTTCACTTCCCCTTTCCCCTCTGCCTCCTTTCCCCATCCTTCTCCTTTCTCTATCCCATCTGCCTCCCTTCTCCCCTCTCTCTTTCCTCTCTCTTTCTTCCCCTCTCTCTCCCCCTCTCTCCTCTTTCTCGTTACCTCTCCTTCCCTCTCTTTGCGGCTGCCAGTCTCTGCCTCTTTCTCCCTTCCTTTATTGAGCTCACCCGCGGCTGTAAAGTATTTTCCTACAGCAGTTCGTCAGATCTTAGCTGAATAAATATTTTTTGGGGTATCAGTCTTATTATGGCTAAACTGATTAACACTCACAAGTGCAAATGCAATGACAAGATAAGCCTGAGCTTGGCTTAAAATTTTCATTTTGATAAACTTGTTGACAATAAGAACAGGAAAGATGTTGAAATAAATGCAAGATTATTTCTCGATGGGTGTCT
This sequence comes from Heptranchias perlo, assembly GCF_035084215.1. Taxonomy (NCBI): domain Eukaryota; kingdom Metazoa; phylum Chordata; class Chondrichthyes; order Hexanchiformes; family Hexanchidae; genus Heptranchias; species Heptranchias perlo. The sequence continues at coordinate 82,017,843 of NC_090335.1, read as the reverse complement.
GGAGGCGTTAAGCAGACTTCAAAAGCATTCCATCCTTTCAGAAATCCTTTGAAGAGACGATGAATGGAGATCTGTGCATAAAGAGCAGTGAGAATGGAAATGCCAGAGTATTAAAACGGACAGAACTACTTCTGTTTGCTTTTATTATTTCACTCGTAGACAGGCTGGTATGAGGGTTGGTGTCCCAGCAGCTGCTGGGCTGCAGATCGAGTGGAACTTTATAATAGTCAGACTGCCAGAGCTGGCTTGAGGATCTCACTGTGCAAGTGGATCTCCTGCTTGGAGTGTGTTGAAGGCGCGCAGTTTTTATAAGGACAGGAGTATTGCGCCACGTATCACACTGTGTATTATCCTGCTGCTCATGTGGATCAGTGTGTAATATGGCCTGTCTCTTTAAGGCTAAAGGTCCAGTTGGTGTAAATAGGCAAAGTCTGAGGTCCATTCGAGGCTTGTTCCTGTTGGGCACATTCCACAATTGGAGGGTAACTGTATTTCTCGCTCACTAAGTTGGTGGCTGCTTGTAAATCCCTGGCTCTTCCCCAAGGTCAGAAAAACCCGCAGGAGCTGACTGGCGTCTTCCATCTTTTTAAGATTGTTTTGCATCAGTACCAAAATTGGTCATCTGGTGTGTGACATCTGGTGTGTGACATCTGGTGTGTGACGTCTGGTGTGTGACGTCTGGTGTGTGACGTCTGGTGTGTGAGATCTAGTGCATGATGTCTGGTGTGTGACATCTGTTATGTGACGTCTGGTGTGTGACGTCTGGTGTGTGAGATCTAGTGCGTGATGTCTGGTGTGTGACATCTGGTGTGTGACGTCTGGTGTGTGACATCTGGTGTGTGACGTCTGGTGTGTGACATCTGGTGCGTGATGTCTGGTGTGTGACATCTGGTGTGTGACGTCTGGTGTGTGAGATCTGGTGCGTGATGTCAGGTGTGTGAGATCTGGTGCGTGATGTCAGGTGTGTGAGATCTGGTGCGTGATGTCTGGTGTGTGACATCTGGTGTGTGACGTCTGGTGTGTGAGATCTGGTGCGTGATGTCTGGTGTGTGAGATCTGGTGCGTGATGTCTGGTGTGTGACATCTGGTGTGTGACGTCTGGTGTGTGAGATCTGGTGCGTGATGTCAGGTGTGTGAGATCTGGTGCGTGATGTCAGGTGTGTGAGATCTGGTGCGTGATGTCTGGTGTGTGACATCTGGTGTGTGACGTCTGGTGTGTGAGATCTGGTGTGTGACGTCTGGTGTGTGAGATCTGGTGTGTGACGTCTGGTGTGTGAGATCTGGTGTGTGACGTCTGGTGTGTGAGATCTGGTGCGTGATGTCTGGTGTGTGAGATCTGGTGTGTGACGTCTGGTGTGTGAGATCTGGTGCGTGATGTCAGGTGTGTGAGATCTGGTGTGTGACGTCTGGTGTGTGAGATCTGGTGCGTGATGTCAGGTGTGTGAGATCTGGTGCGTGATGTCAGGTGTGTGAGATCTGGTGCGTGATGTCAGGTGTGTGAGATCTGGTGTGTGACGTCTGGTGTGTGAGATCTGGTGCGTGATGTCAGGTGTGTGAGATCTGGTGCGTGACGTCTGGTGTGTGAGATCTGGTGCGTGATGTCAGGTGTGTGAGATCTGGTGCGTGATGTCAGGTGTGTGAGATCTGGTGCGTGATGTCAGGTGTGTGAGATCTGGTGCGTGACGTCTGGTGTGTGACAGACGTATGCTGGAAAACAAGTCTTTTGAACACACAAGTAGATAAAAATGGATACTTGTTCGACATAGAATTCACTACATGTTTGCTCTTCCCCCTCTGCCTCTCTCCTGAACCATGGTTGGGTGGAATTCCGCAATAGCCTAAACAATGCTTAATCACACGTGAGCCTTGCTGAATGTTGGGAGACGAGTTTGACTGTCCGGAGATGGGGCAATGCGGACAAACTCAGGGAGGGGATTAAAAACTGGCAATAAGAAGAAAAAAAAATTCACGTGTGTTTCCCTGAGCCTGATCGCACGACACGGAAATGGTTAATATCTGGTTCAGGTTCTTATGGCAAAATGTATCAAAACAATTTCCAGTACTTGAATCACAGGAGTGTTCTGATGTTAAGTTTGCCCTTTGGAGAGATCTCAGATTGAGTGGGTCCCTGCTCCATTTTATGTTTATGCCATGAATACAAACCAGAAATAATAATTATACTTTATTAATCTTAGAAAAGGTCAGAATAAAAGTGTGACAAGTTGAATGCAAATGTTGGTGATATGGAATGTTGAACCCCTCCCCACCGAATACGACGGAATTTCTATCATTGATTCTTTGCAAAATGCACCTTTATGTCAAAAGAAAATAATTTGCATTTATACAGGACTGTTACAATAATTGACAACCCAAGGTGCTTCACACCGGAGAGAGACAGCCCTTGTCACTCTCGAAAAAGTTAAGAAAGGTAATTGATAGGATGCTTCAAGGGAAGCAATTTTGGAGAGTAAAGTTGGGGTTGCCAACCCTCCAGGATTGATCTGGAGTCTCCAGGAATTAAAAATTAATCTCCAAGACACTGCTGTGAGCAAAACCCGGGATAAAACAAAATTGTGTTTATTTTCATTTTCTGTGAACACTTTTGCTTATTAATTATAAAAATATCGGAGATGGGAAACATGGATCGTCCAATCGGGTAATGGAGAGTCTCTTCGCTTTCCAATTAGCCGTGGGAAGGTAGGGTTTCATGAGGATGGACATGTTGGACGACCAATGGCAGGAGAGTGGGGGGAGGCACCATGAAGATGGACATGTCGGGTGACCAATGGCGGGAGCATAGTGGGTGGGGGGCAGAGCATCATGAGGATGGATGGTTCAACCAATCATCCGATAAAACCAGGTAACCTTTGTTCACACTTCCATCTCCACGTGAATTTTCTACTCTACACTTTTCAAAGTCACCTTCATTTTCATCCTTTTCAGAGGCCAGGTGACCAATGGTGGGAGCGTGGGGGTGGGGCGTCGTGAGGATGGACGTGTCAGGTGACCAATGGCGGGAGAGTGTGGGGGGTGGGGTGGGGATCATAGTGAGGATGGACATGTCGGGTGACCAATGGTGGAAGAGTGGGGGCGGGGCAGTTGGAGGTGGGCGGTCATGTGGCGAAACCCCCATGAATACGTCCAATCAAAGTAAGTCAACGGAAGGGAAATTGAGCAGAACGAATAATGGCCGTCCAATTCGATATCGGCCATTTCACACCATGGCCCAAAGCTAAAATGCCCCCTCAGTGTGTTGGGTACAAGGAACTGGAGGAGGTCGGCACTTAGTGTGGGACAGGATTATAAATGGGGAGTTGTGGACCCCCCAGTCAGGGGAAATATCCTCCCTGCATCCAGTCTGCCTCGTCCTGTCAGAATTTTATACATTCCAATGAGATCCCCTCTCATACTTCTAAACTCGAGTGAATACAGGCCTAGTCGACCCAATCTCTCCTCATACGACAGTCCTGCCATCCCAGGAATCAGTCTGGTGAACCTTCGCTGCACTCCCTCTATGGCAAGTACATCCTTTCTTAGGTAAGGAGACCAAAACTTCACACAATACTCCAGGTGTGGTCTCACCAAGGCCCTGTATAACTGCAGTAAGACATCCTTGCTCCTGTACTCAAATCCTCTTGCAATGAAGGCCAACAAACCATTTGCCTTCCTAACTGCTGCACCTACATGTTTGCTTTCAGTGACTGGTGTACAAGGATACCCAGGTCCCTTTTTACATCAACATTTCCCAATCTATCACCATTTAAATAATACTCTGCCTTTCTGTTTTTCCTTCCGAAGTGGATAACTTCACATTTATCCACATTATACTGCATCTGCCATGTATTTGCCCACTCACTCAACTTGTCTAAATCACCTTGAAGCCTCTCTGCATCCTCCTCACAACTCACGATCCCACTTAGTTTTGTTTCGTCAGCAAACTTGAAAATATTATATTTGGTTCCCTCATCCAAATCATTGATATATATTGTGAATAGCTGGGGCCCAAGCACTGATCCCTGCGGTACCCCACTAGTCACTGCCTGCCACCCGGAAAAAGACCCATTGATTCCTACTCTCTGTTTCCTGTCTGTTAACCAATTCTCAATCTATGACCCATTCAAGTCCTTACAGGACGCCATTAGATCATTTCTACGAAATTCCAAAATTAAGTTCCTTGCCAACATCCCTGGTTTTTGTAGGAGCTGGCTGTACTCCGGTGTACTTTGCTGTTGTTGTTTTGTCTGTAACCAAGTAGTCTCTAGGTCAGTTTGTCGACAGCGAGCAGGCTATAGTAAGAAACGCTTTAGAGGGACGCTCGTGTCTGAGCTAGGTGGGATCAAAATATAGCTAAAAATGGGCTGGATAGAGAAGCAATTAAATATCCTTTCCATTAAGAGTGAGTGTTAACTTCAAAATGGAGACCCTGAATTTCTATTGGCTTCTCCCGATCTCTTGCTGTAATTTTGGTGGTAGAGTGGTGGAACTCTCTGGAAATACAGTGTAAAAGACCATTTTTAGTCGTTTCTGCAGGTGTTCCAACAATCTCGCGATGGAGAACCTCCGCAGAAATTCCAAGTGGGACTTTTATTTGTGCGTGTGAATTGTGTGCTCGTCAAGTTCAGAGAAGTTAGTGCTTGGGAATGGAATAACTTCCCAAGCCATGCACTCAGAATCAGCATCAAGCGCTCCCCGCTATAATCACGTATATTTTGCTGATAATGTGGATAAATGAGCAAAATCCGAGCTCCCTTTGTGCCACCCTCCTTTTCCATTTTGTGGTCTGTTATGTTGAATCCCCTGGGGCGTGATGTAATTAGTGGTTAAACATTCATTCGATGAAGCACTTAGTTTGTGAATCAAACCTCCTGAAGGATGGAAGGAATTGTAATGCCAAGGATTTGGGGAAAAGAGATTCTCCCAAATGGAGTTTAAGATCATGTATTCAATCCTGGGACATCCCATCTTCATCCAAAGACCAAATACATAGACTTTGACTTTGGGTGATCGTATAAAACAGGCTCTATCGATTCAGCGGCCAAGTCACATCTCTCCATTTTCATTCCCAAAATGAATCCAAAATTTCAACAGTGGCCGTGGGGCTAAAGTAATTAATTGGATGTGAAGCATTTTGGGACTTGCTGATGGATGTGATGAGGCCCTATATAATTGTGAGTTCTCTTTTTATTTTCTCTTTTACCCCTTGTTTCAGTATCAGGGATGAACACCAAAATAAATCTCAGCGTTCTTGCACCAGTCACTTGTAACTGAGAGCAGGACCTCAACCACACTTGCAAATTAGCTGAGGAATTAGCTGAGCGCAGATATTAATGGTTATGATATAGTTGCGATTACGGAGACATGGCTGCAGGGTGACCAAGGATGGGAACTGAACATCCAGGGGTATTCAATATTTAGGAAGAACAGGCAAAAAGGGAAAGGAGGTGGGGTAGCGTTGTTAGTAAAGGAGGAAATCAATGCAATTGATATTGAGGAAGGATATTGGCTCGGAAAATCACGATGTGGAATCTGTATGGGTGGAGCTAAGAAACACCAAGGGGCAGAAAACGTTGGTGGGGGTTGTCTATAGCCCCCCAAACAGTGGTGGAGATGTAGGGCAGGGCATTAAACAAGAAATTAGAGATGCATGCAAGAAGGGTACAACTATAATCATGGGTGACTTCAATCTACATATAGATTGGTCACCAAATTAGCAATAATACTGTGGGGGAGGAATTCCTGGAGTGTGTACGTGATGGTTTTCTAGACCAATACGTCAAGGAACCAACTAGAGAACAGGCTAGATTGCGTTTTGTGCAATAAGAAAGGATTAATTAACAATCTTGTTGTGCGGGGTCCCTTAGGGAAGAGTGACCATAACATGATAGAATTCCTCATTAAGATGGAGAGTGAAGTAGTTGAATCCAAAACTAAGGTCCTGAATCTAAATAAAGGAAATTACGAAAGTATGAGGTGTGAGTTGGCTATGATAGATTGGGGAACTTTACTAAAAGGGATGATGGTGGATAGGCAATGGCTAATATTTAAAGAATGTGTGCAGGAATTACAACAATTATTCATTCCTGTCTGGTGCAAAAATAAAACAGGAAAGATGGCTCAACTGTGGCTTACAAAAGAAATTAGGGTTAGTATTAGATCCAAAGTGGAGACATATAAAATTGCCAGAAAAAGCGGCAAGCCTGAGGACTGGGAGCAGTTCAGAATTCACCAAAGGAGGACAAAGAGATTGATTAAGAGGGGAAAAATAGAGTATGAGAGTAAACTAGCAAGGAACATAAAAACTGACTGTAAAAACTTCTATAAATATGTCAAGAGAAACAGATTAGTGAAGACAAATGTAGGTCAGAAATGGGGGAAATTATAATGGGGAACAAAGAAATGGCAGAACAATTAAACACATACTTTGGTTCTGTCTTCACAAAGGAGGACACAAATAACCTCCCGGAAATGTGAGAGAACCAAGGGTCTAGTGAGAGGGAGGAACTGAAGGAAATCAGTATTAGTAAAAAAAAAAGTGCTAGGGAAATTAATGGGGCTAAAGGCTGACAAATCCCCAGGGCCTGATAATCTACATCCCAGAGTACTAAAGGAAGTGGCCCTGGAAATAATGGATGCATTGGTGATCATCTTCTAAAAATCTATAGACTCTGGAACAGTTCCTACAGATTGGAGGGTGGCAAATGTAACCCCACTATTTAAAAAAGGAGGGAGAGAAAAAACAGGGAATTACAGACCAGTTAGCCTAACATCAGTAGTGGGGAAAATACTAGAGTCTATTATAAAAGATGTGATAACAGAACACTTGGAGGGCATTAACGGGATTGGACAAAGTCAGCATGGGTTTATGAAAGGGAAATCATGCTTAACAAATCTACTGGAGATTTTTGAGGATGTAACTAGTAAAATAGATAGGGGAGAACCAGTGGATGTGATGTATTTGGATTTTCAGAAGGCTTTTGAAAAGGTCCCACACAAGAGGTTAGTGTGCAAAATTAAAGCACATGGGATTGGGGGGAATATACTGGCATGGATTGAGAATTGGTTGACAGACAGGAAACAGAGAGTGGGAATAAACGGGTCTTTTTCCGGGTGGCAGGCAGTGACTAGTGGGGTACCGCAGGGATCAGTGCTTGGGCCCCAGCTATTCACAATATAGATCAATGATTTGGATGAGGGAACTAAATGTAACATTTCCAAGTTTGCAGACGACACAAAGCTGGGGTGGAATGTGAGCTGTGAGGAGGATGCAAAGAGGCTCCAATGTGATTTAGACAAGTTGGGTGAGTGGGCAAGAACATGGCAGATGCAGTATAACGTGGATAAATGTGAGGTTATCCACTTGGGTCGTAAAAACAGAAAGGCAGATTATTATCTGAATGGTGATAGATTGGGAAAAGGGGAGGTGCAACGAGACCTGGGTGTCCTTGTACACCAGTTGCTGAAAGTGAGCATTCAGGTGCAGCAAGCAGTTAGAAAGGCAAATGGTATGTTGGCCTTCATTGCAAGAGGATTTGAGTACAGGAGCAGGGATGTCTTACTGCAGTTATACAGGGCCTTGGTGAGATCACATCTGGAGTATTGTGTACAGTTTTGGTTTCCTTATCTGAGGAAGGATGTCCTTGCCATGGAGGGAGTGCAACGAAGTTTACCAGACTGATTCCTGGGATGGCAGGACTGACGTATGAGGAGAGATTGGGTCGACTAGGCCTATATTCAATGGAGTTTAGAAGAATGAGAGGTGATCTCATCGAAACATATAAAATTCTATCAGGACTAGACAGACTAGATGCAGGGAGGATGTTCCCGATGGCTGGGGAGTCCAGAACCAGGGGTCACAGTCTCAGGATACGGGGTATGCCATTTAGAACCGAGATGAGGAGAAATTTCTTCACTCAGAGGGTGGTGAACCTGTGAAATTCTCTACCACAGAAGGCAGTGGAGGCCAAGTCATTAGATGTATTCAAGAAGGAGATAGATATATTTCTTAATGTGAAAGGGATCAAGGGATAGGGGGAAAAAGCGGGAACAGGGTACTGAGTTAAACGATCAGCCATGATCATTTTGAATTGCGGAGCAGGCCCGAAGGGCTGAATGGCCTACTCTTGCTCCTATCTTCTATGTTTCTATGTTTCTATGAAATATAGGTGCAATTACAACTCTGCAGTTCACCTTAGGTTATTGGTTTATTTGTGATTTATGCCTATCCAAGGCAGTTGAATAATTTACTTCAATTGGCACCGCAGGGAGAATGACAGTACCAGAAACCATGATTGAGGGAGTTATAGCAGCAGAAATCTTTACTGAGGGAGATATTTCAAGTGATATTATGTGAATCATTTGAACTTGTTATGGCTGCTGTTGAAGTTTCAGGGCTCATGGTGTGTCATAAAGTACAGAGATAAGGATGAAAGTGTTTATATAGCAGGAGTAACACAGACACAAGTTCGGAACATAGGACAGGAGGTGCCATTTAATTAGATCATGTATCTCAACTCCATTTACCCACCTTAACTCCATCTCCCTCGGTACCCTTACCCAACAAAAATCTATCGATCTCACTCTTGAAAGCTCCAGTTGACCCCCAGCATCCAAAGATTTTGGGGGAGAGAGTTCCAGATTTCCACTGCCCTTTGTGTGAAGAAGTGTTCCCTGATTTCCCTCCTGAACGGCCTGGCTCTAATTTTAAGATTACGCCCCCTCATTCTTAATTTCCCCACCAGAGGAATTAGTTTCTCTCTATCTACCCTATCACATCCTTTTAACATTTTAAACATCTCAATCAGATCACCCCTCAATCTTCTATCCTCGAGGGAATCCAAGCCTAGTCTCTGCAACCTGTCCTCAGAATTTAACCCTTGAAGCCCCGGTAAGTTACTTCATGAAGACAAACTAGAACTAACGGTAAAGCCAAGTTTGGCTCCAAATGGAAATGTCTTAGTTCCAGAAATCAAACCAAGAATCAGTGAACTGACCTCAACAGCATAAAGTGTAAACCTCTTTGGTTTGGAATCAAATCGATGAACTTGACTCCAGGCCGATTTAACTCCAGGCATGGTTCAGTTTACTTTTTCATCATCGAGAAATCGAGATGAAGGGCCAAGGTTTACCATGTGATAGATCACCTGTGTTAAACAAGGTTGCAGGCAATATAGAAGAGATGCTGTCAGTCAGGATGTGGTGAGAAATTCACACCAAGATGGAGTTTTAAAGGCCAAATGATTGTTGGAGGAAGGTAAGACTGAGGAAGGTCAGAAAGAACAACAGCGTATCACATCCTCAGGATGTCCCATCACATTTTACAGTCAGTGGATTACTTGTTAGTTGTGTAGTAAATATGGCAGCTGATTTTTTTTTAAGGAAAGCAAGATCCCACAAACAGAACATGAATGCGTGACCAGACCACCCGTTTTTTTTGGCAGTGTTGTTTGAAGGAATAGCATTGGCCGGGATACCAGGGAACTCTCCTGCTTTTCTTCCAAGTATTACGGGATCTTTAACATCCACCTGAACAGACAGACAGGCCCGTGGTTTAACGTCTCCTCATTTGAAGGACAGCACCTCTGACTTAAATGGAAGAGAACATCGGAGGGCATGTGAAACGGGCGGCCGATTTGCTATCGCCTGTTTTATGCTGCCGCCCGAGACCAATTTCCCCCCCAATACCCCCGACAGTGCCACACCCTCTTGGTACCAACTGTCAGCCTAGTCCTGGAGAGAGACTGGAACCCACAACCTTCTGACATGGGCCAAGCCTGCCACTCCTTGCAAAACATAAAAGGGATACTTCCCTGCAAGCTCTGTAACTAGCACAAAAATATAATGGAGTCAGACACCAATTTCAATTTGTGCAATCCTTTATGTCACTGAGGCATGTGCCAGTCTGGGGGACATGGAACAAAATGGAATGAGAGATGTTACCATGGAGTGGAGTGATGGGAAGGTATTTGTGACCCATTGGATGGAGAGAAATTTGTTGAGTGTATTCAGGAGGAATTTCTCATTCAGTATGTGGATGGCCCGACTAGAGAGGGGGCAAAACTTGACCTCCTCTTGGGAAATAAGGAAGGGCAGGTGACCGAAGTATTAGTGAGGGATCACTTTGGGACCAGTGATCATAATTCCATTAGTTTTAAGATAGCTATGGAGAAGGATAGGTCTGGCCCAAAAGTTAAAATTCTAAATTGGGAAAAGGCCAATTTTGATGGTATTAGACAGGAACTTTCAGAAGTTGATTGGGAGAGTCTGTTGGCAGGCAAAGGGACGTCTGGTAAGTGGGAGGCTTTCAAAAGTGTGTTAACCAGGGTTCAGGGTAAGCACATTCCTTATAAAGTGAAGGGCAAGGCTGGTAGAAGTAGGGAACCTTGGATGACTCGGGAGATTGAGGCACTAGTCAAAAAGAAGGAGGCATATGACATGCATAGGCAGCTGGGATCAAGTGGATCCCTTGAAGAGTATAGAGATTGCTGGAGTAGAGTTAAGAGAGAAATCAGGAGGGCAAAAAGGGGATATGAGATTGCTTTGGCAGATCAGGCAAAGGTGAATCCAAAGAGCTTCTACAAATACATAAAGGGCAAAAGGGTAACTAGGGAGAGAGTAGGGCCTCTTAAGGATCAACAAGGTCATCTATGTGCGGAACCACAAGAGATGGGTGAGATCCTGAATGAATATTTCACATCGGTATTTACGGTTGAGAAAGGCATGGATGTTAGGGAACTTGGGGAAATAAATAGTGATGTCTTGAGGAGTGTACATATTACAGAGAGGGAGGTGCTAGAAGTCTTAACGCGCATCAAGGTAGATAAATCTCCGGGACCTGATGAAATGTATCCCAGGACGTTATGGGAGGTTAGGGAGGAAATTGCGGGTCCCCTAGCAGAGATATTTGAATCATCCACCGCTACAGGGGAGGTGCCTGAAGATTGGAGGGTAGCAAATGTTGTGCCTTTGTTTAAGAAGGGTGGCAGGGAAAAGCCTGGGAACTACAGACCGGTGAGCCTGACATCTGTAGTGGGTAAGTTGTTAGAGGGTATTCTGAGAGACAGGATCTACAGGCATTTGGAGAGGCAGGGACTAATTAGGAACAGTCAGCATGGTTTTGTGAGAGGAAAATCATGTCTCACGAATTTGATTGAGTTTTTTGAAGGGGTAACCAAGAAGATAGATGAGGGCTGTGCAGTAGACGTGGTCTACATGGACTTCAGCAAAGCATTTGACAAGGTACCGCATGGTAGGTTGTTACATAAGGTTAAATCTCATGGGATCCAATGTGAGGTAGCCAATTGGATACAAAATTGGCTTGACGACAGAAGACAGAGGGTGGTTGTAGAGGGTTGTTTTTCAAACTGGATGCCTGTGTCCAGCGGTGTGCCTCAGGGATCGGTGCTGGGTCCGCTGTTATTTGTTATTTATATTAATGATTTGGATGAGAATTTAGGAGGCATCGTTAGTAAGTTTGCAGATGATACCAAGATTGGTGGCATTGTGGACAGTGAAGAAGGTTATCTAGGATTGCAACGGGATCTTGATCAATTGGGCCAGTGGGCCGATGAATGGCAGATGGAGTTTAATTTAGATAAATGTGAGGTGATGCATTTTGGTAGATCGAATTGGGCCAGGACCTACTCCGTTAATGGTAGGGCGTTGGGGAGAGTTATAGAACAAAGAGATCTGGGAGTACAGATTCATAGCTCCTTGAAAGTGGAGTCACAGGTGGATAGGGTGGTGAAGAAGGCATTCAGCATGCTTGGTTTCATTGGTCAGAACATTGAATGCAGGAGTTGGGATGTCTTGTTGAAGTTGTACAGGGCATTGGTGAGGCCACACTTGGAGTACTGTGTACAGTTCTGGTCACCCTATTATAGAAAGGATATTATTAAACTAGAAAGAGTGCAGAAAAGATTTACTAGGATGCTACCGGGACTTGATGGTTTGACTTACAGGGAGAGGTTATACAGACTGGGACTTTTTTCCCTGGAGAGTAGGAGGTTAAGGGGTGATCTTATAGAAGTCTATAAAATAATGAGGGGCATAGATAAGGTCGATAGTCAAAATCTTTTCCCAAAGGTAGGGGAGTCTATAACGAGGGGACATAGATTTAAGGTGAGAGGGGAGAGATACAAAAGGGTCCAGAGGGGCAATTTTTTCACTCAAAGGGTGGTGAGTGTCTGGAACGAGCTGCCAGAGGCAGTAGTAGAGGCGGGTACAATTTTGTCTTTTAAAAAGCATTTGGACAGTTACATGGGTAAGATGGGTATAGAGGGATATGGGCCAAGTGCAGGAAATTGGGACTAGCTTAGTGGTATAAACTGGGCGACATGGACATGTTGGGCCGAAGGGCCTGTTTCCATGTTGTAACTTCTATGATTCTATGATTCTATGATTGTGCTCTCCATTTGGTAGGTTACCGGTCGAAGCTGTGCCATTAGGGTCAAGCACTAGGGAGATGGTAGGACCTTTCCCGACTAAAAGAAAGCAAAATTAGAGAGAGAGAAAGTATTTCCTCTGGTGGGGGAGTCCAGAACAAGGGGGCATAACCTTAAAATTAGAGCCAGGCCGTTCAGGGATGATGACAGGAAGCACTTTTTAATGCAAAGGTTGGTGGAAACCAGGAACTCTCTTCCCCAAAAGTCTGATGGATGCTGGGAGACAATTGGAGCTTTCAAGACTGAGATCGATTGATTTTTGTTGGGTGAGGGTATCGAGGGATAGGGAACAAAGGCGGGCAAATGGAGTTGAGGTGCAGATCAGCCATAATCTAATTGAATGGCGGAACAGGCCTGAGGGGCTGAATGGCCTCCTCCTGTTCCTGTGTTCCTATGTTGTTATAAGTCTTGTTTTTAACAGTGAGGATGTAGCGAGGAGGAAGAGTGTGGAGAACGGGGGATTGGGAGCTTAAGAGGAACGAGAGGGAGAGTTCAGAGGGGAACTGACTGTCGCAGTATTGGTGAAATAGAGAGAGAAGAACGTGTGAGAGAGATGGGTTGGAGACTGGATGTGACAGAGACATCTCTGATCAAGTGATACACTCTCCCTTATGTTCCATACAACTCCACAAACATAGGCTGAAAAGGGGAGATTTGGAGGGTTAAAATATTGAACCTAGTGCTAACTTGTAATGAGACAACTATTTAAAAAAATCTATTGTTCCAGTCAGTGCTTACATTATAAATATTCTAAGAGTTACTGAGATTGATGAGGACTGTAAGAAGAGTTAGTTCAATGATAATATAAAAAGCAATTATACACCAATTTAGCTGTCTGCTTATATCCCAGCAAGCACCCAGTGACACCTCCATCACACTCCACAGAATAATCACAACACTAACCAGGCCCACTACAAATGTCATTCACAATTTCTCTAACAGTGACAATTGAAGGATATAACTCCAAGGAAGAGGTTATACAGAGAAACTTGAAGAGTTAGGGCTTTATTCACCAGAGCTGAGAAGTTTAAGGGGTGAGCTGATAGAAGTTTCCAGCAACAACAACTTGCATTTATTTTGCGCCTTTAACGTATTAAAATGTCCCAAGGTGCTTCACAGGAGTGATTATCAAACAAAATTTGACACCGAGCCACATAAGGAGATATTAGGACAGGTGACCAAAAGCTTGGTCAAAGAGGTAGGTTTTAAGGAGCGTCTTAAAGGAGGAGAGAGAGGTAGAGAGGGGGAGAGGTTTAGGGAAGGAATTCCAGAGCTTAGGGCCCAGGCAGCTGAAGGCACGGCCGCCAATGGTGGAGTGATGGAAATCGGGGATGCGCAAGAGGCCGGAATTGGAGGAGCGCAGAGATCTCGGAGGGTTGTAGGGCTGGAGGAGGTTACAGAGAGAGGGAGGGGCGAGGCCATAGAGGGATTTGAAAACAAGGATGAGAATTTTAAAATCGAGGCGTTCCCGGACCGGGATTATGAAGGGTTATCATAATGAAAATAGAGACAGACTGTTACAACTGCTTAGCAAGACAGGAACAAGAAGACACAAATTTCAGTACTTGTTGTTGGATGGGGATCAAGAGCAGGAACCCGGACTGAATTCTCCCTTCCCTGTCGCAGAAAGTGTTGAAATGCCAAGTACTGGTTCAGCCAAGACCAGCGCACTCAGCAATAGCCGAGGACCTTGCTTTTGTAAATGGGTCAGTTAGACATTGGGCCAGAATTTGCTGTCAAAACAATGGTGAGGCTGATGGTTCCTTGCCGCTATTTATGGGTAAATGGTACAGCAAATTCCTGATTTCCACTAACCTTTGCATTAAAAAGTGCTTCCTGTCATCACCCCTGAACGACCCAGCTCTAATTTTAAGGTTATGCCCCCTTGTTCTGGACTCCCCCCACCAGGGGAAATAGTTTCTCTCTCTCTAATTTTGCTTTCTTTTAGTACGGAGTCTTACAACACCAAGTTATAGTCCAACAGCTTTATTTGAAATCACAAGCTTTCAGAGCTTTGCTCCTTCACTCACTCACCTGACGAAGGAGGAAAGCTCCGAAAGCTTGTGATTTCAAATAAAGCTGTTGGACTATAACCTGGTGTTGTAAGACTCCTTACATTTGTCCACCCCAGTCCATCACCGGCATCTCCACATCATTTCTTTTAGTAGGGAAAGGTCCTACCATCTCCCTAGTGCTTGACCCTAATGGCACAGCTTCGACCGGTAACCTACCAAATGGAGAGCACAATGGGTCACAAATACCTTCCCATCACTCCACTCCATGGTAACATCTCTCATTCCATTTTGTTCCATGTCCCCCAGACTGGCACATGCCTCAGTGACATAAAGGATTGCACAAATTGAAATTGGTGTCTGACTCCATTATATTTTTGTGCTAGTTACAGAGCTTGCAGGGAAGTATCCCTTTTATGTTTTGCGAGGAGTGGCAGGCTTGGCCCATGTCAGAAAGTTGTGGGTTCCAGTCTCTCTCCAGGACTAGGCTGACAGTTGGTACCAAGAGGGTGTGGCACTGTCGGGGGTATTGGGGGGGAAATTGGTCTCGGGCGGCAGCATAAAACAGGCGATAGCAAATCGGCCGCCCGTTTCACATGCCCTCCGATGTTCTCTTCCATTTAAGTCAGAGGTGCTGTCCTTCAAATGAGGAGACGTTAAACCACGGGCCTGTCTGTCTGTTCAGGTGGATGTTAAAGATCCCGTAATACTTGGAAGAAAAGCAGGAGAGTTCCCTGGTATCCCGGCCAATGCTATTCCTTCAAACAACACTGCCAAAAAAAACGGGTGGTCTGGTCACGCATTCATGTTCTGTTTGTGGGATCTTGCCCAGGGAAATGCCCCCGCCCCCAGCGCAGGGAAGTGGCCCCCCCAGCCCAGGGAAATGGCCCCCCCCCAGCCCAGGGAAGTGGCCCCCCCCAGCCCAGGGAAGTGGCCCCCCCCAGCCCAGGGAAGTGGCCCCCCCAGCACTAGGAAGTGGCACCCCCAGCCCAGGGACATGCCCTCCCCCCCCGCAGCCCAGGGACGTGCCCTCCCCCCTCAGCCCAGGGACGTGCCCTCCCCCCTCAGCCCAGGGACGTGCCCTCCCCCCTCAGCCCAGGGACGTGCCCTCCCCCCCCAGCCCAGGGACGTGCCCTCCCCCACCGTCCCAGGGACATGCCCTCCCCCCCCAGCCCAGGGACATGCCCTCCCCCCCCGTCCCAGGGACATGCCCTCCCCCCCCAGCCCAGGGACATGCCCTCCCCCCCCCGTCCCAGGGACATGCCCTCCTCCCCCAGCCCAGGGACGTGCCCTCCCCCCCCAGCCCAGGGACGTGCCCTCCCCCCCAGCCCAGGGACATGCCCTCCCCCCCCAGCCTAGGGACATGCCCTCCCCCCCCCGGCCCAGGGACATGCCCTCCCCACCCAGCCTAGGGACATGCCCTCCCCCCCCAGCCCAGGGACATGCCCTCCCCCCCCAGCCTAGGGACATGCCCTCCCCCCCCAGCCTAGGGACATGCCCTCCCCCCCCGGCCCAGGGACATGCCCTCCCCCCCGGCCCAGGGACATGCCCTCCCCCCCCAGCCCAGGGACATGCCCTCCCCCACCCAGCCTAGGGACATGCCCTCCCCCCCCAGCCTAGGGACATGCCCTCCCCCCCCAGCCTAGGGACATGCCCTCCCCCCCCGGCCCAGGGACATGCCCTCCCCCCCGGCCCAGGGACATGCCCTCCCCCCCCAGCCCAGGGACATGCCCTCCCCCCCCAGCCTAGGGACATGCCCTCCCCCCCCCGGCCCAGGGACATGCCCTCCCCCCCCAGCCTAGGGACATGCCCTCCCCCCCCAGCCCAGGGACATGCCCTCCCCCCCCAGCCTAGGGACATGCCCTCCCCCCCCCGGCCCAGGAAAGCAAATGCCAATGTTTTCCACATCCCAAATATCAAATAATCAATAAAAAAAATTGTCTCAATCAGTTTCGCCAATTCCCATCATAATCTTTCTATCACGGACTGCAGCGGTTCAAGAAGGCGGCTCACCACCACCTTCTCAACAACGATTAGGGATGGGCAATAAATGCCGGCCTCGCCAGCGATGCCCACATCCCATGAACGAATAAAAAAAAATTAGATCACCTCAGAGTCCTTTAATTTCTAAAGCAAATAAACCTAATTACATGGGCCATTACCTTTGAAAACTTTGACAGTTAAGGGAAGTTAAGGGAATATTATTGTCCCCTATATCAACTATATTTCCGACATTACAACAGTGACTTCAAAACTACTCCATTGGCTGTAAAGGGTTTTGGGATGTCCTGAGGAGGTGTAAGACGCTGTAGAAAGTCTTTCTGTTTCTTTGTTCACTGCTTGCATTGGAAGAGCTACATTGAGCGATGCTGAGCTCCCAGCAGGGAGTCTCATCTGAAGGAAGCGACAGTATTGTAGCCCCAGCTCTGATCTGAACACCCATCGAGCAAAGGTCCCCACTGGCAAGCACAAGATTGGTTCATAGTTCCCTTTTCACTCCAGATTGTACGAATTGCTCGGGGCTTCTGAAAGGGTTTCCATGGTTGCTGCTGTGGGAAAGTTAACATAAACCATCTTATTTTTCAAATTTCATACAGCACCATTTTTCTTTTCAACTTTGTTGATATCTTTTACTCTTGGTAATGAATTTGAGTCTGCAATTTAGAGACATTCCCTTAAGCGACCAGTTAGCTGCAGATTGGACAATGATCCAGTGTGTCAGCTGGAGCATGGAAACTGACAGTGAAGAGACAGATGCTGTTAATTGTAAAATTGTTTGAAACTTTAATGAATCTATTCCCTTTGTCTTTGAATCTTGGACTATAATAAATCTTAAAAAGATTAAATCCATGTGATTTTGCTGATCCTTCCTGATGTTTCTGCCACGAGGTTGGCACAGATTTTTCAGTTGACATCTATCCTTTGGCTGACAGAAAGCACTCTTCTGAGATTGGAAAGTTAAAAATTGTCAGAATACGAAGGGCTTTGCTCTGCATCTAACCCTGTAACTGACCCTGGGAGTGTTTGATGGGACAGTGTAGAGGGAGCTTTACTCTGTATCTAACCCTGTACCTGCCCTGGGAGTGTTTGATGGGACAGTGTAGAGGGAGCTTTACTCTGTATCTAACCCTGTACCTGCCCTGGGAGTGTTTGATGGGACGGTGTAGAGGGAGCTTTACTCTGTATCTAACCCTGTACCTGCCCTGGGAGTGTTTGATGGGACGGTGTAGAGGGAGCTTTACTCTGTATCTAACCCGTGCTGTACCTGCCCTGGGAGTGTTTGATGGGACAGTGTAGAGGGAGCTTTACTCTGTATCGAACCCGTGCTGTACCTGCCCTGGAAGTGTTTGATGGGACAGTGTAGAGGGAGCTTTACTCTGTACCTAACCCTGTACCTGCCCTGGGAGTGTTTGATGGGACAGTGTAGAGGGAGCTTTACTCTGCATCTAACCCTATACCTGCCCTGGGAGTGTTTGATGGGACAGTGTTTTTTTTTATTCGTTCACGGGATGTGGGCGTCGCTGGCAAGGCCGGCATTTATTGCCCATCCCTAATTGCCCTCGAGAAGGTGGTGGTGAGCCGCCTTCTTGAACCGCTGCAGTCCGTGTGGTGAAGGTTCTCCCACAGTGCTGTTAGGAAGGGAGTTCCAGGATTTTGACCCAGCGACAATGAAGGAACGGCGATATATTTCCAAGTCGGGATGGTGTGTGACTTGGAGGGGAACGTGCAGGTGGTGTTGTTCCCATGCGCCTGCTGCTCTTGTCCTTCTAGGTGGTAGAGGTCGCGGGTTTGGGAGGTGCTGTCGAAGAAGCCTTGGCGAGTTGCTGCAGTGCATCCTGTGGATGGTGCACACTGCAGCCACAGTGCGCCGGTGGTGAAGGGAGTGAATGTTTAGGGTGGTGGATGGGGTGCCAATCAAGCGGGCTGCTTTATCCTGGATGGTGTCGAGCTTCTTGAGTGTTGTTGGAGCTGCACTCATCCAGGCAAGTGGAGAGTATTCCATCACACTCCTGACTTGTGCCTTGTAGATGGTGGAAAGGCTTTGGGGAGTCAGGAGGTGAGTCACTCGCCGCAGAATACCCAGCCTCTGACCTGCTCTCGTAGCCTCAGTATTTATATGGCTGGTCCAGTTAAGTTTCTGGTCAATGGTGACCCCCAGGATGTTGATGGTGGGGGATTCGGCGATGGTAATGCCGTTGAATGTCAAGGGGAGGTGGTTAGACTCTCTCTTGTTGGAGATGGTCATTGCCTGGCACTTATCTGGCGCGAATGTTACTTGCCACTTATGAGCCCAAGCCTGGATGTTGTCCAGATCTTGCTGCATGCAGGCTCGGACTGCTTCATTATCTGAGGGGTTGCGAATGGAACTGAACACTGTGCAGTCATCAGCAAACATCCCCATTTCTGACCTTATGATGGAGGGAAGGTCATTGATGAAGCAGCTGAAGGTGGTTGGGCCTAGGACACTGCCCTGAGGAACTCCTGCAGCAGGAGTGTTTGATTGGACAGTTTAGAGGGAGCTTTACTCTGTATCTAACCCGTGCTGTACCTGCCCTGGGAGTGTTTGATGGGACAGTGTAGAGGGAGCTTTACTCTGTATCTAACCCGTGCTGTACCTGCCCTGGGAGTGTTTGATGGGACAGTGTAGAGGGAGCTTTACTCTGTATCTAACCCGTGCTGTACCTGCCCTGGGAGTGTTTGATGGGACGGTGAAGAAGGAGCTTTACTCTGTATCTAACCTGTGCTATACCTGCCCTGGGAGTGTTTGATGGGTCAGTGTAGAGGGATCTGTACTTGCTATTTAACCGGTGCTGTATCTTATCCTTCATAGGGCAATGTGGTGGGAGATTTATTCTGCATCTAGTACATGTTGTATTTGACCCGGGCCTTGCAGTTGAGTGAAAATAAATGACAAGTGTATTCATATTTTGTGCTGTGTTGTATGAATCTGTGTTGGTGAAGATCATTCTTGTGGGGGAGGGTGAACAGCCAGAGATCGCGATCCATATCGGTACCAACGACATAGGTAGAAAAAGGGATGAGATCCTGCAGGCAGATTTTAGGGAGCTCGGAAAGAGATAAATAAGCAGGACCTCAAAGGCAGTAATCTCCAGATTACTCCCTGTGTCGTGCGCTAGTGAGTACAGAAAAAGGAGAATAGAGCAGATGAATTAGAGAGGGTGCAGAGGAGATTTACTGGAACGATTCCAGGGATGAGTGACTTTAGTTACGTGGATAGACTGGAGAAGCTGGGATTGTTCTCCTTGGAACAGAGAAGGTTGCGAGGAGATTTGATCGAGGTATTCAAAATCATGAAGGGTCTGGACAGAGTAGATAGAGAGAAACTGTTCCCATTGGCGGATGGGTCAAGAACCAGAGGACATAGATTTAAGGTGATTGGCAAAAGAACCAAAGGTGACATGAGGATAAACTTTTTTACCTCGTGAGTGGTTAGGATCTGGAATGCACTGCCCGAGGGGGATCATGGCCTTCTAAAGGGAACTGGATAAGTACTTGAAAGGAAAAAAATTGCAGGGCTACGGGGATAGAGCAGGGAAGTGGGACTAGCTTGATTGCTCTTGTATCGAGCTGGTGCAGACTCGATGGCCGAATGGCCTCCTTCCGTGCTGTTACCTTTCTATGATTCTATGATTCTCTGAATGCGTGGCTGGAGAGATGGTGTAGGAGGGAGGGCTTTAGATTCCTGGGGCATTGGGATCAGTTCTGGAGGAGGTGGGATCTGTACAGGCCGGACGGGTTACACCTGAACTGAGCTGGGACCAATGTCCCAGGATCGCTCGTGCTGTGGGGGAGGGTTCAAACTAATTTGGCAGGGAAATGGGAACGAGGATGTAGCATTGGAAGGGAGAAACAAGGTGCACAAGGAGAGACACACAGAACTAGAGTAAGAAATACTACAGTATTAGGTGGGATCAGACTAAGAGAGAGTCCAAGAAGGTCTAAGATTGGTTTACAGTGCATGTGTGTGAACGCGCAAAGTGTGGTAAACAAGGTCGGTGAGCTGCAGGCGCAAATAGCCACATGGGAATATAATGTCATGGCGATAACGGAGACCTGGTTCAAAAAAGGGCAGGATTGGGTACTAAATATTCCTGGAAACAAGGTGTTCAGGAAAGATAGGGAAGGAAAGAAGTAGGGGGGCTGGCAGTATTGATTAAGGAGAATATTGCAGTACTGGAGAGAGAGGATGTCCTGGAGGGGTCAAGGAACAGAATCTATTCGGTTAGAGTTAAGAAACAATCGAGGTGCCATTACACTACTGGGTTTATTCTACAGGCCACCAACTAGTGGGAAGGATATAGAGGAGCAAATTTGCAGGGAAATTACAGAGAGGTGCAAAAGCCATAGAGTAGTGATAATGGGGGACTTCAACTATCCTAATACAGACTGGGATAGTAATAATAATAATAATAATAATAATAATAATAAAAATATAAGATGCACAGAGGGGGAGGAATTTTTGAAGTGTGTTCAGGAGAACTTTCTTGACCAGTAAGAATCTGGCCCAACGAGGAAGGAGGCATTGCTGGATCTGGTTCTGGGTAATGAGGAGGGCCAAGTGGAGCAAGTGTCAGTGGGGGAGCATTTAGGGAATAGTGATTGTAGTATCATAAGGTTTAGATTAGTTATAGAAAAGGACATGGAGCAATCTGGAGAAAAAATACTCAATTGGAGGAGGGCCAATTTCAGTGGGATGAGAACAGATTTGGCCCGGGTAAATTGGAATCAAAGATTGGCAGGCAAAACTGTAATTGAACAGTGGGCGGACTGAAAAGAGGAAATGGTTCTAGGAACATCCCCACAAGGGAGAAAGGGAGGGTAACTAAAGCCAGAGCTCCCTGGGTGACAAAAGAGATAGAGAGTGAGATGAAGCAGAAAAAAGGGGCGTATGACAGATGTCAGGTTGATAACACAAGTGAGAACCTGGCTGAATATAGAAAGTTCAGAGGGGAAGTGAAAAAGGAAATAAGAGGGTCAAAGAGAGAGTATGAGAATAGACTGGTCGCCAACATAAAAGGGAATCCAAAAGTCTTCTACAGGCAGATAAACAGTGAACGGGTAGTAAGAGGAGGGGTCGGGCCGATTAGGGACCAAAAAGGAGATCTACGCATGGAGGCAGAGGGGATGGCCGAGGTACTAAATGAGTACTTTGCATCTGTCTTTACCAAGGAAGAAGATGCTGCCAGTGTCACAGTAAGGAAAAATGTAGTTGAGATACTGGATAAGCTAAAAAGGGGAAGTACTAGAAAGGCCGGCTTTATAACAGTAGATAAGTCACCTGGTCTGGATGGGATGCATCCCAGGTTGCTGAGGGAAGTAAGGGTGGAAATTACGGAGGTACTGGCCATAATCTTCCAAACATCCGTAGATACGGGAGTGGTGCCAGAGGACTGGAGAATTGCAAATGTCACACCCTTGTTCAAAAAAGGGTGTAAGGATAAACCCAGCAACTACAGGCCAGTCAGTTTAACCTCAGCGGTGGGGAAATTTTTAGAAATGATAATCCGGGACAGAATTAACAGTCACTTGGACAAGTGTGGATTGATTCGGGAAAGACAGCACGGATTTGTTAAAAGCAAATAGTGTTTAGAACCATAGAACATAGAAAAGATACAGCACAGAAGGGGGCCATTCGGCCCATGGTGTCTGCGCCAGCTCAAAGAACAACCAGGTGCCCATTCTAATCCCATCTTGAAAAATGGTTGTTTTTCAGACTGGAGGGAGGTGTACAGTGGTGTTCCCCAGGGGTCAGTGCTGGGACCACTGCTTCTCTTGATATATATTAATGACTTGGGCTTGGGTGTACAGGGCACAATTTCAAAATTTGCAGATGACTTGAAACTTGGAAGTGTAGTGAACAGTGAGGAGGATAGTGATAGACTTCAAGAGGATATAGACAGGCTGGTGGAATGGGCAGACACGTGGCAGATGAAATTTAACACAGAAAAATGCGAAGTGATACATTTTAGTAGGAAGAACAAGGAGAGGCAATATAAACTAGAGGGCACAACTCTAAAAGGGGCACAGGAACAGAGAGATCTGGGGGTATATGTACACAAATCGTTGAAGGTGGCAGGACAGGTTGCGAAAGTGGCTAAAAAAGCATACGGGATCCTGGGCTTTATAAATAGAGGCATAGAGTACAAAAGTATGGAAGTCATGATGAACCTTTATAAAACACTGGTTCAGCCATAAGAATAAAACTGGACGGACCACCCGGCATCGGACCACGAGGCACCGGACACGACAAAGGCAAACCAAGCCCAGTCGACCCTGCAAAGTCCTCCTCACTAACATCTGGGGACTTGTGCCAAAATTGGGAGAGCTGTCCCACAGACTAGTCAAGCAACAGCCTGACATAGCCATACTCACAGAATCATACCTTTCAGCCAATGTCCCAGACTCTTCCATCACCATCCCTGGAGATGTCCTGTCCCACCGGCAGGACAGACCCACCAGAGGTGGCGGTACAGAGATATACAGTCAGGAGGGAGTGGCCCTGGGAGTTCTCAACATTGACTCTGGACCCCATGAAATCTCATGGCATCAGGTCAAACATGGGCAAGGAAACCTCCTGCTGATTACCACCTACCGCCCTCCCTCAGCTGATGAATCAGTCCTCCTTCATGTTGAACACTACTTGAAGGAAGCACTGAGGGTAGCAAAGGTACAGAATGTACTCTGGGTGGGGGACTTCAATGTCCATCACCAAGAGTGGCTCGGTAGCACCACTACTAACCGAGCTGGCTGAGTCCTGAAGGACATAACTGCCATACTGGGCCTGCGGCAGATGGTGAGCGAACCAACACGAGGGAAAAACTTACTTGACCTCGTCCTCACAAACCTACCTGTCGCAGATGCATCTGTCCATGACAGAATTGGTAGGAGTGACCACCACACAGTCCTTGTGGAGACTAAATCCTGTCTTCACACTGAGGACACCATCCAACGTGTTGTGTGGCACTACCACCGTGCTAAATGGGATAGATTCAGAACCGATCGAGCAGCTCAAAACTGGGCATCCATGAGGCGCTGTGGGCCATCAGCAGCAGCAGAATTGTATTCCAGCACAATCTGTAACCTCATGGCCCGGCATATTCCTCACTCTACCATTACCAACAAGCCAGGGGATCAACCCTGGTTCAATGAGGAGTGCAGAAGAGTATGCCAGGAGCAGCACCAGGCGTACCTAAAAATGAGGTGCCAACCTGGTGAAGCTACAACTCAGGACTACATGCATGCTAAACAGCGGAAGCAACATGCTATAGACAGAGCTAAGCGATTCCACAACTAACGGATCAGATCAAAGCTCTGCAGTCCTGCCACATCCAGTCGTGAATGGTGGTGGACAATTAAACAACTAACGGGAGGAGGAGGCTCTGTAAACATCCCCATCCTCAATGATGGTGGAGTCCTGCACGTGAGTGCAAAAGACAAGGCTGAAGCGTTTGCAACCATCTTCAGCCAGAAGTGCCGAGTGGATGATCCATCTCGGCCTCCTCCCGGTATCCCCACCATCACAGAAGCCAGTCTTCAGCCAATTCGATTCACTCCACGTGATATCAAGAAACGGCTGAGTGCACTGGATACAGCAAAGGCAATGGGCCCCGACAACATCCCGGCTGTAGTGCTGAAGACTTGTGCTCCAGAACTAGCTGCACCTCTAGCCAAGCTGTTCCAGTACAGCTACAACACTGGCAGCTACCCGACAATATGGAAAATTGCCCAGGTATGTCATGTCCACAAAAAGCAGGACAAATCCAATCCGGCCAATTACCGCCCCATCAGTCTACTCTCAATCATCAGCAAAGTGATGGAAGGTGTCGTCGACAGTGCTATCAAGCGGCACTTACTCACAATAACCTGCTCACCGATGCTCAGTTTGGGTTCCACCAGGACCACTCGGCTCCAGACCTCATTACAGCCTTGGTCCAAACATGGACAAAAGAGCTGAATTCCAGAGGTGAGGTGAGAGTGACTGCCCTTGACATCAAGGCAGCATTTGACCGAGTGTGGCACCAAGGAGCCCTAGTAAAATTGAAGTCAATGGGAATCAGGGGAAAACTCTCCAGAGGCTGGAGTCATACCTAACACAAAGGAAGATGGTAGTGGTTGTTGGAGGCCAATCATCTCAGCCCCAGGACATTGCTGCAGGAGTTCCTCAGGGCAGTGTCCTAAGCCCAACCATCTTCAGCTGCTTCATGAATGACCTTCCCTCCATCATAAGGTCAGAAATGGAGATGTTCGCTGATGATTGCACAGTGTTCAGTTCCATTTGCAACCCCTCAGATAATGAAGCAGTCCGAGCCCGCATGCAGCAAGACCTGGACAACATCCAGGCTTGGGCTCATAAGTGGCAAGTAACATTCGCGCCAGACAAGTGCCAGGCAATGACCATCTCCAACAAGAGAGAGTCTGACCACCTCCCCTTGACATTCAACAGCGTTACTGTCGCCGAATCCCCCACCATCAACACCCTGGCGCTCACCATTGACCAGAAACTTAACTGGACCAGCCATATAAATACTGTGGCTACAAGAGCAGGTCAGAGGCTGGGTATTCTGCAGCGAGTGACTCACCTCCTGACTCCCCAAAGCCTTTCCACCATCTACAAGGCACAAGTCAGGAGTGTGATGGAATACTCTCCACTTGCCTGGATGAGTGCAGCTCCAACAACACTCAAGTAGCTCGACACCATCCAGGACAAAGCAGCCCGCTTAATTGGCACCCCATCCACCATCCTAAACATTCACTCCCTTCACCACCGGCGCACCGTGGCTGCAGTGTGTACCATCCACAGGATGCATTGCAGCAACTCGCCAAGGCTTCTTCGACAGCACCTCCCAAACCCGCGACCTCTACCACCTAGAAGGACAAGAGCAGCAGGCACATGGGAACAACACCACCTGCACGTTCCCCTCCAAGTCACACACCATCCCGACTTGGAAATATATCACCGTTCCTTCATCGTCGCTGGGTCAAAATCCTGGAACTCCCTTCCTAACAGCACTGTGGGAGATCCTTCACCACACGGACTGCAGCGGTTCAAGAAGGCGGCTCACCACCACCTTCTCAAGGGCAATTAGTGATGGGCAATAAATGCCGGCCTCGCCAGCGACGCCCACATCCCATGAACGCAGTAGTAGAGGCGGGTACAATTTTGTCTTTTAAAAAGCATTTGGACAGTTACATGGGTAAGATGGGTATAGAGGGATATGGGCCAAGTGCAGGCAATTGGGACTAGCTTAGTGGTATAAACTGGGCGACATGGACATGTTGGGCCGAAGGGCCTGTTTCCATGTTGTAAACTTCTATGATTCTATGATTCTATAAATAAAACAGCCACAATTGGAGTATTGTGTCCAATTCTGGGCACCGCACTTTAGGAAAGATGTGAAGGCCTTAGAGAGGGTGCAGAAGAGATTTATTAGAATGATTCCAGGGATGAGGGACTTTAGTTACGTAGATAGACTGGACAAACTGGGGTTGTTCTCCTTGGAACGGAGAAGGTTGAGAGGAGATTTGATAGATGTATTCAAAATCATAAAGGGTCTAGACAGAGTAGATAGAGAGAAACTGTTCCCATTGGCGGAAGGGTCAAGAACCAGAGGACATGGGTTTAAGGTGATTGGCAAAAGAACCAAAGGTGACAAGAAGATAGATGAGGGCTGTGCAGTAGACGTGGTCTACATGGACTTCAGCAAAGCATTTGACAAGCTATCGCATGGTAGGTTGTTACATAAGGTTAAATCTCATGGGATCCAAGGTGAGGTAGCCAATTGGATACAAAATTGGCTTGACGACAGAAGACAGAGGGTGGTTGTAGAGGGTTGTTTTTCAAACTGGATGCCTGTGTCCAGCGGTGTGCCTCAGGGATCGGTGCTGGGTCCGCTGTTATTTGTTATTTATATTAATGATTTGGATGAGAATTTAGGAGGCATGGTTAGTAAGTTTGCAGATGACACCAAGATTGGTGGCATTGTGGACAGTGAAGAAGGTTATCTGGGATTGCAACGGGATCTTGATAAATTGGGCCAGTGGGCCGATGAATGGCAGATGGAGTTTAATTTAGATAAATGTGAGGTGATGCATTTTGGTAGATCGAATCGGGCCAGGACCTACTCCGTTAATGGTAGGGCGTTGGGGAGAGTTATAGAACAAAGAGATCTAGGAGTACAGGTTGATAGCTCCTTGAAAGTGGAGTCACAGGTGGATAGGGTGGTGAAGAAGGCATTCGGCATGCTTGGTTTCATTGGTCAGAACATTGAATGCAAGAGTTGGGATGTCTTGTTGAAGCTGTACAGGGCATTGGTGAGGCCACACTTGGAGTACTGTGTACAGTTCTGGTCACCCTATTATAGAAAGGATATTATTAAACTCGAAAGAGTGCAGAAAAGATTTACTAGGATGCTACCGGGACTTGATGGTTTGACTTACAGGGAGAGGTTAGACAGACTGGGACTTTTTTCCCTGGAGAGTAGGAGGTTAAGGGGTGATCTTATAGAAGTCTATAAAATAATGAGGGGCATAGATAAGGTCGATAGTCAAAATCTTTTCCCAAAGGTAGGGGAGTCTATAACGAGGGGGCATAGATTTAAGGTGAGAGGGGAGAGATACAAAAGGGTCCAGAGGGGCAATTTTTTCACTCAAAGGGTGGTGAGTGTCTGGAACGAGCTGCCAGAGGCAGTAGTAGAGGCGGGTACAATTTTGTCTTTTAAAAAGCATTTGGACAGTTACATGGGTAAGATGGGTATAGAGGGATATGGGCCAAGTGCAGGCAACTGGGACTAGCTTAGTGGTATAAACTGGGCGACATGGACATGTTGGGCCGAAGGGCCTGTTTCCATGTTGTAACTTCTATGATTCTATGATTCTATGATACACAGCGAGTGGTTAAGATCTGGAATGCACTGCCCGAGGGGGTGGTGGAGGCAGATTCAATCATGGCCTTCAAAAGGGAACTGGATGAGTACTTGAAAGCAAAACTTTTGCAGGGCTACAGGGATAGGGCGGGGGAGTGGGACTGGCTGGAATGCTCTTGCATTGAGCCGGCACGGACTCGACAGGCCGAATGGCCTCCTTCCGTGCTATAACTTTTCTAAGATTCTATTATTCCTGTCAGTCAGTCATCCCACATTGTTTATGTCTATCCGAATGAGTTTCATAGGATGATACACCACAGAATGAGGCCATTCACCCCATCGTTCCTGTACCGGCTCTTTGAAAGAGCTATCTCATTCGTCCCACTCCCCTCTGCTCTTTCCCCATAGCCCTGAAAATTTTTCCCCTTCAAGTATTTATCCAATTCCCTTTTGAAAGTTATTATTGAATCTGCTTCCACCGCCCTTTCAGGCAGCACATTCCAGATCAGAACAACTTTGCACCAATGAAAACTTTGGTGTGAAGTCGTCCAACCAAACATCGGTGAGTGGAATATAATGTCCAGTAGGAGGCAGTCTCACTCTACCACAGGTTCACACTCTGACAACGGTATGTCTGCAGTTGGTGGAAAACATCGTTCACCAGGGATCTGCATAAGCTCCATATTAATCTTTCGACTGTTAAGTGAAATTATATAATAGATGGTACTGTACTAACCACAAAATTTAGCCTGAGTTTGGATGCCAAATGAGCTGGGGTCCACTACTGACTTGCAAGCACACCTATTGGAGACTTGCATCCCTGGACAGAGTGGGAAGATGCCGTAATTCAGGTGTGCCAGCAAGTATCAGTGCCAGCAGGTGCCAACATCTGTATTGTCAATTGAGTGTAGCTCGTCAGTTTTCAGATTTTACAGATTTTTGTTATAAAATCCCCACTTTTATTTCTGTTCTGAGCCATTCATTTTTGTGATTTTTCACTGATTTTTGGGACTCCATTATCCCCCCTCCCCCCAATGATCGCGGACAAGAGCAGCATCACCTCCACATTCTCCTCCAAGTCAGACACCATCCCAACTTGGACACGTAGGAACGTAGGAATCTCTAGACCAAAAACGACCAAGGTCCATCTCATTCCCCTTCGACCATCCTGGTAGTTGCACGATACGTTAATGGAGCTGTTGACTAATCATTGCAATCAATCTCTATCAATGAGTGTCCAACAGACCCAGAGATGAGACAAGGAAAACCCCCAGTGGGGGAGAGCTTTGGGAACCAGTGGTCCAAAGTCACCTGTTGCTCCCGAGTCTGTTACACTCACCACAAGTCTCGTCTCAAATTACTCATATACTGTCTCCCAAAATACTACTTTCTGAAAGAAATCTATTTAATTTGCATTTGAATCAATCAACACTAACTCCTTCCACCGTCTCTCTGGCTCTGACCTCACACAGTAATTGGTGCGGGCGTTTAATTCATTGAGTGCGATTCAGAGTCAGTCACATTGCAATCTATTTTGACCTATTGGGCGACCGACCGGGGATAGCGCGCTGGTCGGCCTCTCGTTCCGGCGGCAAAGAAGTCCCCCATGATTGTGAGGCCCTGGCCTCATTGGAATTAACGGGATAATATCAGGAAAGGCTGAACAGGCTGGGGCTCTTTCTCTAGAAAAGACAAGGCTGAGGGGTGACCTGATTGAGGTCTTTAAAATTATGCAAAGGTTTGATAGGGTAGACGTGGAGAAAATGTTTCCATTTGTGGGGAGACCAGAACTGGGGGCCATAAATATAAGAGAGTCACTAATAAATCCAATAGGGAATTCAGGAGAAACTTCTTTCCCCAGAGAGTGGTGAGAATGTGGAACTCGCTCCCACAAGGAGTAGTTGAGGTGAATAGTGTAGATACATTTAAGGGGAAGCTCGATAAACACATGAGGGAGAAAGGAATAGAAGGATATGCTGATAGGGTGAGATGAAGAGGGGAGGGAGGAGGCTCATGTGGAGCATAAACACCAGCATAGACCTGTTGGGCCGAATGGCCTGTTTCTGTAAATCCGATGTAAATATAGCAGGCGTCCCGGCATATCCCACCAGATTTAGGCCTCAGGGAAGTTGCCAGCAAAGTAAGTTGTGGTGGGGAGGAGGGGTCGCGAAGGGTGGGGGTCCAGGGGTGGTGTTGTGGAGGGTAGGTGTCCGGGGGTGTGGGGGGGGTCCTGGGTGGGGGGGTTCAGGGCGGGTGGGGATC
This sequence comes from Heptranchias perlo, assembly GCF_035084215.1. Classification (NCBI taxonomy): domain Eukaryota; kingdom Metazoa; phylum Chordata; class Chondrichthyes; order Hexanchiformes; family Hexanchidae; genus Heptranchias; species Heptranchias perlo. The sequence goes on along the minus strand of NC_090335.1, from coordinate 81,988,245 downwards.
ACGGAGGGTGGGGGACCGGGGGCTGTGTGCGGGTCCTGGGTGGAAAAGGCCCAGATTATTTTTGTGGGTCACTCCTTCTCTTGCGGGGCCCACAAAGATAATTGGAGACTTACCGTTGCTGGCCTCTTCGTTTCCATGGCCCACGGGACTGGTCGGAGTGAGCACACCGTTGGTTCTGACCGGCTCTGACCTAAAATAGTCATCAGGGTCCTATTCACACTGCAGAAACCCCGATTTCTATATTAACAGGAGCCTATTGCCTAAACAGGCGGGCGCTTTGGACACCCGACGGGAGGACCCCTTTCAAAATGGCGCCGGCCGCAATGCTGCATTAACGGGGGCGGGGAGGCCTCCGACCTCCGACCCCATCCCGAGGACGTTAACCCCGGGTGGGGGCGGTGAAAACTGCCCTGGTGTTTACTTGAGGCACTTTGTTCCCCTCTCCTACTCCCTTTTCCTTTGTATTCCGTGTGCTGGTGTCATTAATTTAGTAATGAAGCAATCGTTGGGTAGAGACACCTGTGGTTCTGCTGTGAGACCCCCTGTTGTGAGACCCCCTGTTGTGAGACCCCCTGTTGTGAGACCCCCTGTTGTGAGCCCCCCTGTTGTGAGACCCCCTGTTGTGAGACTCCCTGTTGTGAGCTGTTGTGAGACTCCCTGTTGTGAGACTCCCTGTTGTGAGACTCCCTGCTGTGAGACCCCCTGTTGTGAGACCCTCTGCTGTGAGACTCCCTGTTGTGAGACCCCCTGTTGTGAGACTCCCTGTTGTGAGACTCCCTGCTGTGAGACCCCCTGTTGTGAGACTCCCTGCTGTGAGACTCCCTGCTGTGAGACCCCCTGTTGTGAGACCCTCTGCTGTGAGACCCTCTGCTGTGAGACCCCCTGCTGTGAGACCCCCTGCTGTGAGACCCCCTGCTGTGATGTTGTTGGCAACAGGCGAGGGGGAGGAATGGGAGTGGCAAGGGAATTCTGGGCAAAGACGGCTACCAATCTTGAGTGTTGGGCCCAGATGCAATTAATTGTCACGCCCACAGGTGCACACACGCTGACTCGTGAATCTCACAGGCAGCGGAAAGTACGAGTGAGGCACTTCAATGAGACACTTGTCACAAATACCTGTGCCTATGAGACAGGCCCTCGAAAGCTCCCAGCCGTCAGCTCGAAGGGCTGTTGAGAGAGTTCCCGCGGCAGAGTGAACGACTTGGGCGGGGGATGTTGTACAGTGATTTGTTTAACATTTACTGGAGGATGCAGTTTCTGAACAACCTGCTCAGTACCACACCAAGAGTTCCCATGGACTCTCCCGTGGAAAGCCTCAACCTACCTTTTCGAATGATCCATGAATCGGGTAAATTGTCTATTCAGCCTCTCTGCTTCTGTGTTATCACAATGGCTCTGACTTTTGAGTTAAATTCTGGTGGATTTGGACTATTTAATTTCTCAGCTAACTTTAGGAAAGGTTGATAAAATTTTGTGTTCCAACTACATCAATTAATATTTAAAATACGGTAGGAATTGAATGCAAATCAGTCAAGTTCTATATCTAAATGCCCGTCCTCCTTCGCCAGGAGGCATCGACTTGTGCTGGGTCACGGTTGTATGGGCACCAGTATTGCCCCCACCACTCCTCGGTACCTTGCCTGCTTGGCCATTCTTTATGTACGAGCATGGCAGTGCATGGCACGGGGGCATCAGACCTGATCCTGCCCCCATACACTTTCTAGCAGGGGAGCAATGAGGAGTGGAAAGCTGGCTGATTTATTCACCCTCTCCCCCCACCCCCCCAAACTCAGTGAGGTAATGGGGCAATCCCCTTCCTCCTAACTCTGGGGCCACTTGTAGTATACCCAACTGCTATCTTGGTGGAGCCCAGCTCAGCACAGATTGGTTCAGCTGCTCAAGAAACTGAGATTGTTGAGTGTTGATGAAATTCCGTTAAGATTGGCACTCCTATTTATGTGTAATGTTACCCTTTGAAATAAAAGATAGTTTTTCTATAAAGAGCGTAACAGGTAATTGGAGCCATTTTATCAACAATGCCAATCCAAATTGAAGAAGCTTCTTGGGGGCATTCAATTATAACTTCAAACGGGTTTCTTCCCCATCCCCGTGCAACTCATTGATAAGGCCACTGAACTGAAACGATTTGTGTTAATCCTCCCACAACTCGATGGTAGGGCCATGCTTAGAACATTCTAGTTCCTGGGCCTTCTGCTTTCTAAAGGACTTTGCTGCATTGACGAGGCTTCAAAAGCGAGTGGCATGAATAATTTCAGGAGATAAACCTTTCGCGCTGGGAGGGAAGAAAATGCCAGAACCGAACCTGCTTTCAATGGAGAAAAGAAGGTGGAGGGACATTTGATCCACTTCCCTGAAATAATGAAAGATGAGACTTGAACTCTCAAAGCACTCCTCACTTTCCGTTTCATTCAATATATAGAAATATATAGTTTGAAGGTCATGGGGTGGGTTTGTATAATGTGGGGTCATTTCCCTACTGATGCTAATTTCAGTGTGCTCAGCCCTTCATGCTGAGACCAGTGTGGGCTCCTCCATCTTACTAACCCCTTTATCCCATGCTATTATTTCATTATTTTTAAATTTGTGTGTTTATCGAATTCCCTCTTAAATACCAAGATTAAATCAGCTTCAGTAACCACTTGTGATATTTGTGATAATATGTTTCATGTCCTACAAAGTCTCCGCACGAAACAATTCCCTTTGAATTGACGGGAGACCGTTAGGTGCCCTGGGATATGTTAATCAGCAGGAACCAATACAGTCGGCAACTGCTGTGGAAAAATATCGATGTCCCTCAGACAATTAGTGGGAATCTTTTTTCCAATTAACTGTTCCCATCCAAACACTTAATGCACTGAATCCTTTTGTGCACTTTTAGGGAAATAGGGACAGGAAGAGGCTATTCAGCCCCTCGAGCCTGCTCCGCCATTCAATCAGTGGTTGATCTGTATCTCCACTCCATTTCCCCACCTTTGCTCCATATCCCTGATACCCTCACCCAACAAAAATCTATCGATCTCAGTCTTGAAAGCTCCAATTCAGGTGTGGGTGTTAACCCAACCAGTACATGCTGGGTTAAAAAGCCTTGTATGAATTTTGCATATCTCTAGAGTTCAGTACACACCAGGTAAAGCTGGTGATTCCCACTTACAGCCATTGAAATGATCTGGGGTCAGTGTGCTCGTACCTAGGGTTTAATAATGAGCCCTCAACGTTGAGAGAATGGGCGATGCAGAGTTTCCAGACACACCTATTACTTCACACCAGCCAGCGCTGGTGTTGTGTTCCTGCTTCCTTGTTATCTTTCCATATTGTTCAGTTGCAATCTGGCCCCTGCACTGTAGAAGTTTTATTTATGTAGTAATTAAGCATCTGTTGGATGGAAACATCTGCTTTCTGAGGTAAGCTTCCCCTGGGTCCATGCCAACAGCTCACGGTAAATCATGAGAGCCGGGGGTGGTGGGGAGTTTGGGATCAACACATTGGGCCAGGTTGAGCTCCAGATCCAGTTATAACAACAACAACTTGCATTTATACAGGGCCTTTAACAACAACTTGCATTTATATAGCGCCTTTAACGTAGTAAAACAGCCCAAGGCGCTTCACAGGAGCGATTACCAGACAAAGATTGACACCGAGCCAAAGAAAGAGCTATGAGAACAGATGACTGAAAGCTTGGTCAAAGAGGTAGCAGAAAGGCAAATACACTCACTGCAAGTGACCCCAGAAACAGATACTTGGGCAGCTTCACAGAGACACTTTCTAAAACTGCTACTGTCACCGACACACAATGGTGTATTGCGCCTTTTATGACCTCAGGACGTCCTAAAGCGCATTAACCAATGAGGTACTTTTTTGAAGTGTGCTCACTGTTGTAATGTCGGAAACATGGCAGCCAATTTGCGCACAGCAAGATCCCACAAACTGCAGTGAGATAAATGACCAGATCATCTGCTGGAGGTGTTTGTTGAGGTATAAATGTTGGCCAGGACACCAGGAAGAACTCCCTGCTCTTTGTTTTGTTTTTGAATTATTAAGTGATTCTTACCACACAGACGTGTAGATCTCTTCCATTCCTCCCAGCGGTTGTGAGTTATCGCAGAAAAGAGCGGTGGGCTGATTGGGGGGGGGGGATGTGAAAAATGACTTTCCCTGATTGTGTCGGTACACGTTCAAACCCACTCCACAGGGCTCACCTGGTCCTTCACCGACTGCCTGATCACAAGGATCACTCGGAGACCAAACTTAGATTGGATGAGCTCTCTGCTGAATATCTCCGTTGTGCGTGGTGTTGGTTGAGGGAGGAACGTTATCCAGGAAAACCCTTTGTGCAACTTCGAAAAGTGCTGTGGAATCTTTAGCCTCCAAAACACAGAGGGACAAGGCTTCGATTTAAAGCCTTATCTGAAGGTTTTGCAAGTCTTGAGCACATAATCTAGGCCAATACTTCAGTGCAGCACTCTCCCAGTACTTGCACAGAAATATCAGCCAGTCCTGGAGTGGGGCTTGAACCCAACTTCTGACTACCAACTGTGCCAACCCGGCAGCTGTTAAATTGTAGGCAGCAGTTTCAGTAACATTACCAAATATATGAAGCATAAACTTTTTAAACAGCATTGTTGCTGCACTTTACTACATCAACCTTGTACTGCAGGAAGTCTTTCGAAACTACATGCTCGGTATCTGTTCACCGAATCACTGTGGGGTCTAGCTCTGGGCAAAATCGCTGTTGTGTTTCCTGTATAACAACAGCTACTGCACTTCAAAGGTAATTCACCTCTTGTACAGTGCTTCGCGATAACCTGAGGACATGATAAGGTGCAATATAAAAGCAAGTTCTTTGTAACGTAAGGATCGCGAGGTGGACCACCAGAATTGGTTCCACCGTTTCAGGTCTCTTATCTGAGAAATTCTAGAAAGAACTTGCATTTATATAGCACCTTTCACAAGCTCAGGACATTCTAAAGTGCTTTACAGCCAAAGTACCTTTGAAGTGTAGCCACTGTTGTAATGTAGGAAACAATTTGCACATAGCAAGCTCTCTCAATGAGATAACGACCTGATATTCTGTTTTAGTGATGTTGGTTGAGTGATAAATATTGGCCAGAACACCAAGGAGCACTCCCCGCTCTTCTCTTGAAAGAGTGCTATGGGATCTCTTACGTCTGCCATGAGAGGGCAGATAGGGCTTTTGGTTTAACATCTCATCTGAGATGAGAGATGACACCTCCAACAGTGCAGCACTCCCTCAGTACCGCACTAAAGTGTCAGCCTAGATTTTGTACTCAAGTCTCTGGAGTGGGACTTGAACCCATGATGGTTTGATTCGTGAGGTAAGAGAGCTCCCAGTGAGCCACAGCTGACACCCAAATTACCTCTGCTCTAAAAAGTACAGGTCTGACATGGCAACGCTTCTGCTTAGGACTCTAATCCCATTTCTGCCAACAGAAAGTGCAAATGGTTGGTGGATTTTGCATGACAAAGACTTGTCACCTGAAGAATCACTTTGCCTCCTCTTGGAGATACCTGTCTCGCGGTCCCAAACCCCTCTTCTGCTGGCCTCAAATTCATTGGGAAGGAGGTTTCTTCCAACATTCCTTCCAACGGTGAAGATAGTGCAGGGAGCATTCTGGGATTCTCCCTCCCATTAGCACAATATCTCAACAGGCTACAGTGGGTGTCCTTGACCCAGGGAGAAAGACTGTTGCTAAAGACAATCCATTCATCAGTTTGGTTGAGTATTCCTGTTGCACTCCAGTCTAAGCAAATATAGACCCCATGCTAACCTGGTGCTTTTGAGTCCCAGTATTCTTAACAAGGGGCGATATAGACCTTTCAAGAATGTCGTCTTGCGAGGTACAGCTGAACAAATGCAGCAATTACTGGATTAACGACGTTTGCACAGGGTTAGGTTCGGGAGCTAGAATATGAATCAAAACAATCTACTGCAGAAAGACAGCAGCAAGTGGAAAGGCAACAAGATGGTGCTGATTGAGCCACATCAGTCATGTCAAGTGTCTCACTCAGCCTCCTTGAGACCCCTTTATCAACTGTTTTTGTCCCTTCCTCCCAAAGGCCCAGGAAAGACCAGATCAAGGAACACTGTCAAAAGCAAAATACTGCAGATGCTGAAAATCTGAAGTAAAAACAGAAAATGCTGGAAATACTCAGCAGGTCAGGCAGCATCCGTGGAGAAAGAAACAGAGTTAACGTATCAGGTCGCTGACCTTTCGTCAGTTAGTTTGGATCCTATCCTGACGTCCTGAGTCAGATGGGCATTACTCCTCTGCTGTGACTCTTTGGAGTCTCTGACTGATTCACTCTCCTTCCGTAGCAATTAACTTGTTTGAGCCTTTAATTTCTTCCTGTCCCTTGATAAATTCTGTTGCTATTAAAACACTGACAATTCCGACAGGAGACAAACGGCACTGATAGCTTTCGGCAGCTAGATGAAGATACAGAAGACAGCATTGAAGGAATGATGTGTTCAGAATATCAGGGAAACGGTAACTCCACAATCTGCAGTGATGTCCTTCATACCAGCATTATCTGGTTGCCCTTCAAGCTGCCCGTAGCCTTTGTGCTGCGGTTGTTTTGTGGAAATCTCATCAATCCGGTAATTTTAATTAATCCTTTATTAGATGGAAGCACCTGGTTTCTGAAGCAAGGCTCCCCTGGGCCTATGGCGATGGGCAAAATAAGGAATAGAGGGGTGAAGAGGACTCTGGGTGGAGATATAGTCAGCTTGAGCTTTGTAGCTGCCTGATTTCGGTGACTGTGCAGACACGGACATCTGAGGCAGCAGGAGAGAGTGCCAGCAAGGGGTTCACCAAGCAAGTTGCCTTTACTGTTGACTTTTAGAACTTTTAAGAATGCATGACAAAGGCTTGTCAGTTGAAGAAACCCTTCGTCTCCTCTTGGGGATATCTGTCCTTCGACCCCAAACCCCTCCTCCGATGTTCTACTCTGAGTTCTTTCCCACAAGGACCAGCACAACAGGCGTGACATCTTATCACAAAGTCGCAAACAATGATTCCTTTACTTTCACTTTGGGTATCGGTTCAGGTACCAGTTTGCGTCTTATCTCTGCGCTTCTGTGCTGTTAGCCAACTGATGGGGTACAAATTTGTAAAAAGTCCATTGCTGCTGCTGAGGAAGTTGAGAGAGTTGGGCGTCGTTTTATGGTCACAATGCTGTGGGATTTTCTTGTGATATGTTGACTCTCGATGTATCTTGTAGTGTTGAGAATTTAAGTGAAAGAAATTTACCAAAACATTTGAAGTTGCTGCCGATTGAATCGGATCTTTGGTTGGTTTAATCCATTGATTTAACTGTGATTTATAAATGCGATTTCATTTTGAGGATTTCATTTCCACAACATTCACCTGAGGAAGGAGGAAGCCTCCGAAAGCTTGTGAATTTAAAATAAAATTGCTGGACTATAACCTGGTGTTGTAAAATTGTTTACAATTGTCAACCCCAGTCCATCACCGGCATCTCCACATCTTGATTTAACTAGAGAGAAAAGAACGGTAAAATTAACCAGGTTCAATTAACTCAGATACAATGGAAATCGAGTTACTATTACTGAATTTTTTGAACTGTAGCTTTTGGCTGAGTGAGTGCAGAATGTGGCATTTTTAAGTGATGCAGTCAAGTTGTATGTTTGACGTGTGGGTCGATATCCTCTCATTACTGTCTGTTGACTCACTGCTCCTTTGAATCTTTTGACATTTGTGCAAAATGCCTTTCATGCATGAGGTGTGATGTTTGATTATTGAACACTACATATTAATTTTTAGGCTTCATAAATAACCATATTCTGTCAGCAAGGCTCAGCATTTGTGCAATTTTGCAACCGAAATAGTACATAGAATGCACAGAAACAGGCCATTTGGCCCAACTGGTCCATGCCGGTGTTTAGGCTCCACATGACCCTCCTCCCACCCCTCTTCATCTCACCCTATCAGCAAATCCTTCGATTCCTTTCTGCGTCATGTTATCTTGTAGCTTCCCCTTAAATGCGTCAATGCTATTCACCTCAACTATTCCACATTCCAACCGCTCTCTGGGTAAAGAAGTTTCTCCTGAATTCCTGATTGGATTAGTGACTATCTTATATTTGTGGCCCCTAGTTTTGCTCAGGTTATTTTTATAAATGATTAGGATGCATGTTACCAATCTATTTTTTTCCTTATTTCTATGGATTCACATGTGGTTATGCTCCTCAATCCCTTTTGTGAGTGGAATTTTTTTGGGAACTCCCAACAATCAGACATAAAAATAGATCCATGGCCTGTCAGTAAATGGACTGGTTGAATCCAGGTTACTGATATAAAAACCGAGCTCAGTACCTGTGTTTATAAAGGGCCTTGTCCCAACACCTTCACACAAGGGACATAACCAGCACCCGGCATCGGCACATGCCCAAACCAGGAGGCCCGAGGCCGGCCCCAAATTGGTCCTTGGGCCTCATTAACATTTTTACGCGTGAGCTGCCGGCGGAGGAGTGACAAGACGCCGCCAGCTCGCGCACTTTAAGAGGGCGAAGGATTGGCCGCTTGCCTTGCTGGCCACGGCCCAAAGGCGAGCCCTGGGGGGCGATCACAGGACTGAGGAGTCGGGGGGCAGCATTCCTGCTCCTCCTGGCTGCCCAGCAACGACTCAAAACCAACTTACCTTTTGCTCACGGCTGCTGACGAATCCTGACCGGATTATGTTCCGCTCCTGATTCCTGACCGGATTATGTTCCGCTCCTGATTCCTGACCGGATTATGTTCAGATCCTGATTCCTGACCGGATTATGTCCGGCTCCTGACCCCTGACCGGATTGTGTCCGGCTCCTGACCCCTGACCGGATTATGTCCCGCTCCTGATTCCTGACCGGATTATGTTCCGCTCCTGACCCCTGACCGGATTATGTCCAGCTCCTGACCCCTGACCGGATTGTGTCCGGCTCCTGACCCCTGACCTGCTCAACCCAAAGCAATTGTTGCCAGAGGCCTACAATAGGCGTTGGGCCCTTTTTTATGTATGTTTTAGGCTGCCGCCCCAGACGCCTGAAAAATAGCCCAACCCGACTTCAGGTGGGAAGATTTTCAGGTGTCCTTAGGACACAGGATGTTGGCCCCTGAAATTGGGCCTCATTGCTTCCATTTTAAGCCCGTAAAACAGGTGCAAAGAGGTCCAGGTCAATCCCTCTGTCTCTAACCCACGCAGACCAGTGTGTTAACATCTGTAAGATTCAGCACTGAGGGACAGATGCAAACAGATCACAAACAAGTTGGGGGACCGGGAGCCAATGTAGGTCAGGAGGTGATGGGTGAATGGGACTTGGTGTGAGTTAGGATACGGGCAGCAGAGTTTTGGATGAGCTCAGGTTTACGGAGGGTGGAAGATGGGAGGCCGGCCAGGACAGCATTGGAATAGTCCAGTCTGGAAGTATCAAAAGCATAGATGAGGGTTTCAGCAGCAGATAAACTGAGCCAGGGGTGGAGATGGGTGATGTTATGGAGGTGGAAGTAGGTGGTCTTGGTGATTCAGAAGATATGGGGTCAGAAGCTCAGCTCAGGATCAGATAGGATGCCGAGGTTGTGAACAGTTTGGTTTCTTAAACTGAGTGACATCATGTTTACATTAGTACCACTCGTCACCTTTCAGCAGTTTTTATTTACCTATATTTGTGTCCTTACCTGTGGTAATATGATTACTTTGATAATTAAGAATTTATTCCGTGGTGACACCTGGATTTGGAAATAAAGTTGCCCTGAGCTGGTAGCAGAGAGAAGCAATGGGGAGAGAGAAGCAATGGGGAGAGAGAAGCAATGGGGAGAGAGAAGTGAAATCTGAACAAAGATATCGTCCATGGTTTGGTTACACATCTGACTGAGTGCGTGCAAGACAAGGACACAAAGCACGAGAGAACTTGGCAGGCAGGTTTGACTCAAATATCATAGTTGTGCACAGAATCGTAGAATTATAGAATCTTACAGCACAGAAGGAGGCCATTCAGCCCATCATGCCTGTGCCAGATCTTGGAAAGATCTATCCAATTAGTTCCACTCCCCTGCTCTTTCCCCATATCCTGCAAATTTTCTCCCCTTCAAGTATTTATCCAATTCCCTTTTGAAAGTTATTATTGAATCTGCTTCCACCGCCCTTTCAGGCAGCGCATTCCAGGTCAGAACAACTCGCTGCATAAAAGGAATTTTCCTCATCTCCCCTCTGGTTCTTTTGCCAATCACCTTAAATCTGCGTCCTCTGGTTACCGACCCTTCTGCCACTGGAAACAGTTTCTCCTTATTTACTCTATCAAAACCCTTCATGATTTTGAACACCTCTATTAAATCTCCCCTTAACCTTTTCTGCTCTAAGGAGAACAATCCCAGCTTCTCCAGTCTCTCCCCTCATCCCTGGCATCATTCTAGTAAATCTCCCCTGCACCCTCTCCATCCTTCTTAAAGTGTGGTTCCCAGAATTGGACAAAATACTCCAGCTGAGGCCGAACCAGTGATTTGTAATAGTTGAGCATAACTTCCCTGCTTTTGCACTTTATGACTCTATTAATAAAGCCCAGGATACCAAGGGCTCAGGAGTCTCCACTGTAAAATATTTTGGGCCACGGTGAGTTTTCTGGACAATTCTTACACCAAGTTATTTATTGCCCAGTGAAGTTTATTTTCTTTCAACAATGCATCTTTCTTGATCCTTAACAGTATCATTTATCATTTACGGTATGTCATCTGTTCTCATTACAATACAGCCCCTATTATCCATTGTAATAAAGGAGATTGGTGATAATCGAGAGTCCCCAAGTTTTGATCCTCCAGCTGCTGTACAGCAATACCTGCAGCGCAAGAAGTAAAAAAAGTACAACACAAATAACAACCTGGATTTAATGATTTAATGTTTTCCTACGATTCAAAAATTATCATCCTTGTTTTCAAATCCCTCCATGGCCCCTCCCTATCTCTGTAACCTCCTCCAGCCCTACAACCCTCCGAGATCTCTGCATTCCTCCAATTCTGGCCTCTTGCGCATTCTCGATTTTAATCGCTCCACCATTGGCGGCCGTGCCTTCAGCTGCCTCGGCCCTAAGCTCTGGAATTCCCTCCCTAAACCTCTCCGTCTCTCTACCTCTCTCTCCTCCTTTAAGACGCTCCTTAAAACCTACCTCTTTGACCAAACTTTTGGTCACCTGTCCTAATATCTCCTTTTGTGGCTCGATGTCAAATTTTGTCTGATAATCGCTCCTGTGAAGAGTCTTGGGAGGTTTTACTAGGTGAAAGGTGCGAAATAAATGGAAGTTGTTGTTTGTTGGGCCGTGAGATTGATGGGAGATCGATGTTAGTGGACCGAGCAATGAGGCAGCGAGTTACGTGAGAAAAAAGCTTGACTTTACAAAGTGCCTAATTCAGTCTCTCCGAAATGTCTCAAAGAAACTTCACGTGTTATTCTGTGGTGTGGTAATCATAACTCAATAACACAATACTCCCAGGGTTGCCTCCTCCTCTTCCTTTGAAGGTTTTGTACAGTTTGTTATTCTTCCTTGTTCCCATTTTACACAGTCTTGGTCGGTTTTGGTTTATTTTGTTTAGTTTATATTTATTTTTCTTGGGTATATACACTTAACTCGCATATTCAACTTCACAGTTTTAAAAGAGTCCATTTTTCCCTCCAACTGAGATATCTTTCAGCAGCACATTCCAGTGAATTGCCTTTAGTTCATCCCACAGTGTCAGCCGTAACTCAGTGGGCAGCACTCTCACCTCTGAGTCAGAAGGTCGTGGGTTTAAGTCCAGCTCCAGAGACTTGAGCACATAATCCAGGCGAACGCTCCCAGTGCCAGTATTGAGGGAGTGCTGTACTGTTGAAGGTGCTGTCTTTCGGATGAGACGTTAAACCGAGGCCCCGTCTGCCCTCTCGTGAATGTAAAAGATCCCATGGCTACTATTCAAAGAAGAGCAGGGGAGTTCTCCCCGTGTCCTGGGCCAATATTTATACCTCAACCAACATCACTAAAATAGATTATTTGGTCATTATCATGTTGCTGTTTGTGGGACCTTGCTATGCACAAAAGCTAACATGCAGGTGTAGCAAGCAATTAGGAAGGCAAATGGTATGTTGGCCTTTATTACAAGAGGATTTGAGTACAGAAGCAAAGATGTCTTACTGCAATTATATAGGGCCTTGGTGAGTATTGTGTACAATTTTGATCTCCTTACCTAAGAAAGGATATACTTGCCATAGAGGGAGTGCAGCGAAGATTCAACAGACAGATTCCTGGGTTGGCGGGATTTTTGTATGAGAGATTGAGTAGACTAGGCCCTTCCTAAACCTCTCCACCTCTCTACCTCCTTTAAGACGCTTCTCACCTCTTTGACCAAGCTTTTGGTCACCTGTCCTAATATCTCCTTATGTGGCTCGGTGTCAAATTTTGTTTGATAATCGCTCCTGTGAAGCGCCTTGGGACGTTTTACTAGGTTAAAGGCACGAAATAAATGCAAGTTGTTTTCTTTTCATTTAGTTCTTATTATAAGATCTTTAATCCAAGGGAGGGACCAAGGCCTGTGGTGCAGGACAAAACCAAGGCTGAAAGGAGAAGCAGAGGTGGCAAGGGAAATCAAGATGTAGTGATTGGGCCTAGCCTCTTCCTCCTGGAGATACCTAGTAATTAATCTTGTATTGGATCGAGACTCCGCTGACTAAACTTAATGGTCCCCAGGCTCATCGACAGCAGCTGAGAGAAGGAATTAGAGGGTCACAACACTCATTACTTCACACAGGCATCAAAAACAACGGAGGAAAGAACCAGTGTTGTGCCAGCAGAATTGGCACCATTTGTGTGCAAGAAGCAAGTGCTCGAAACCTTGGACTCTCGACAACAAAGTGTCCTCAAAATGGGTGTCAGAGGGGGTCTTTCCCGTGAAGAAATGTTTTGCATCCTCTTTCGGTTGACGGTTCTGCGTCACCGTTCCATCATCGGAAGTGTTAACACGGATTACCCGTGCGTGAAGCGTCCGGCAGCCACAGTGAATCACTTTGGGACCTTGAACACCACCGCATCTCCCTTCACCTTGACTCGCGTTTCAGGTAGTGTGACCATGTTGTGGCCCCAGCGGCTGGGCTGTCGAGACTTGAAGTGAGCCTTGTTTGGATGATTTAACGCACCGTTAAAATCAGTGCAGGTACCACGGGCAAAATCCAGCTTTAGTGCAAATGTTTGAGATTGGAGAGGTCACTTTCAGTCAGTGAAGAGCTAAAAATCAGATCCCGATAGATAAAGAGATGAACTCTGTTTGTCGGGTGCCTTTGGTTGATAACCTTCTCGAACTTTCTGTTGTATGACTGCCTTTTTGCAGGGTTTTCGTTGCTGAGTGATTTGACTTTTGCTGTTCGTTGACACAATCGATACCATCTTTCAACATTATTCTCATGATGCAATCCAGTGAAGATATTTTGCTACAAAACCTTTCATTGCAGAAAACAGAATTTAATTTTAACTTGTGGACAGACACATTTTCAGCTATCTTGCACAAGGAAATTCTTGTTTTATGCATGTTCATTTTTTTTTGTGAAGGTTCTGCTCTTTACATTGAGAGATGTTAATATTGGGAAATGGAAAGCTTTCGATATCATACACCCAGTGTCCAATCAAACACTCCCAGGGCAGGTACAGCACGGGTTAGATACAGAGTAAAGCTCCCTCTACACTGTCCCATCAAACACTCCCAGGGCAGGTACAGCACGGGTTAGATACAGAGTAAAGCTCCCTCTACACTGTCCCATCAAACACTCCCAGGGCAGGTACAGCATGGGTTACGTACAGAGTAAAGCTCCCTCTACACTGCCCCATCAAACCTGTCATACATATCAAAAGGTTGTGCCCCATTTCACTGCAGATTGCCAAGTAGAAAATCCCATTTCATCGCCTGAATTGATACTGTCTTCTACATTTGAAGTACAGGAGAGTCCTCTCAGTTGGTCGTCATCCTCAATATTCTTTGCCCTTTAGGCATTCTCTAGCAATCTGCTTGCTAATTTTCATTCCATTCACCGCCTGTTACCTCCACTTGACCCCGCCTCATGGAATAATCTCGTCATCCATCTCTTATTGGACGGAGGCACCTGGTTCACTGAAACAGAACTCCCCTGGGGACAAGCGGCAACAGGTGAGGCAAGAATGGGAGGGCCGTCAGCATTCTGGTTGGATTGAGTTTTCCCATATTTGGTGCACTTGAACATTTTACAGCAGTGGAGAAAGTACCAGAGAGACACATAGGCAGAACCCACAAGAACCTCATCTTATCTATCGATGTGAGACACCTCTTGCAAAATTTGTGCTGTTGCCAGCCAAAGCTTTCGAAAATGTTTCCTAATGGACCTTTCACCCAAGAGGAAATGTTGTGCCTCTTCATGTTGCAGACGTATCTCTCAGACCCCTTTGGCCGCATTATGTTTAAGGCGGATACTCCTTGTGTGAAGCATCTCACAACGACGCCATCTGATTTTGAAACCACGGCAAGCATCACATTCCCTTTCAGCATAAGTTATAGCTCAGGTAAAGGCGTCCCAAGGCAATGTTTTTGCCAGTGTTGTGTGTATCAGAAAGTCTGTGTGAAACTCAGTCCTAATGTTTAGGTAATTAAACACCTTACTTTAAGTAGACCAATACTAGGGTAAAATATATTACCAACTCTGTTCTGAACTAGTATATTTTAGATGGTGAGTCTAATTCTGCAGCAATCCTTTCTCACTACTCTGGAGTTCACTGCCTGAAAGGGCAGTGGAAGCAGATTCAATAATAACTTTCAAAAGGAAATTGGATAAATACTTGAAGGGGAAAATTTACAGAGCTATGGGGAAAAGGCAGGGGAGAGGGACTAATTGGATAGCTCTTTCAAAGAGCCGGCACAGGAACGAAGGGCCAAATGGCCTCCTTCTATGCTGTATAAATCTGTGATTAAACATCACATTGATGCACTGGATCGCACAGCCATCTGTTGGACACTTGTGATTCCAGATCAGGGCATAGGAGATGCTCTATAAGTTGGACTGTTATCTATGTGCTTGAAATCTTTCTCATCATTCTTGGGCTCAGATTTGAGGACTCTCTATAGATTAAATTTCTCAAACTGCTGTTGGATAGAGAGCGTCTCCTTCGCAGGTAGGCACAGAACTGCCGGAGGCTTACAAAGAGAGATCAGCCAGAAGACTGAGTGTTGTAATGAGTTCGCTCGCTGTTCTTTAACCTCCAAATGTATTTGGAGTTGAGTTGACTTGGAACATTTTTCTACGATCACTTTGGTGAGCACCCAATGTGTTTTATCACTGGTGCTTTTATCACCGGTTTGTGCCATTCAGCTGCAAATCTCTCACCCTTCCCCCACTTATCTTCCAGCTTGTGACAGAAAAATATCAGATGAACAAACAAGGAGCAAAGAAAGATCCCATTCATCTGGGAAGCCCTAGAGGTGCCACTCATCATAAATAATTGTGTAGGCTTTAACGCTTAGGAACTATGTTGTTTTTCCCTCACTCTCTCAGCACGCAGCTGCTGCTCACTGTATTTCAATGACATCTACCAACTTTCCTGCGGCATCCTGTCCCATGGAGACGCTGCTGTGAGCTACCACATGTTCCTTGTTTGTCACAGAGACCTTGCAATTTGTGTTAGTCGTCCTTTGTTTTGACAGTGCGTCTGAATGTGGATCGTGGTGTACGGGGAAAGTGCAAGAGTTAGAAATAAGCTGCATTGAACAAAGCATCCTGTGTTTAATTCTGATGTGGAGAAGCCGGTGATGGACTGGGGTGGACAAATGTACGGAGTCGTACAACACCAGGTTATAGTCCAACAGCTTTATTTGAAATCACAAGCTTTCGAAGCTTTGCTCCTTCGTCAGGTGAAGTGACCTGGTGTTGTACGACTCCTTACATGTGTTTAATTCAATTGTGAGAGCTGAGTGTGTGAAAGGCCTTTGTTGTAATCTTCTCCTCAGTTGGGCATATCTGAGCTCTAGGCTTGGGAAATGAAATAAGGGCACAGGCCTTCTGCTAATCTGGCAGGCTAGAGAAGCCCCCTTTAAAGAATTGTATCTTCAAACTTTTACTGGACAAATTCACCTGACCAGATATCTTGATTGTCGTTGGTGACGTCATTCCTTTATTGACATAGTGGGTACCTTCTTTTAAGCAGTTTCAGAAGGAGTTACTTCCTAAACAGTTTTGTTCCCCTCCATCAAACATGACTCATCGAGGAATGGTCGAATGCAAATATCGCTCAAAGCCGGGAGCTTTAGTTTGAATCACTTGGTCCACAGTCCCGTGCTATTTCATTGCTGTTGATTGGTCCCAGCCAAATTACTTTGTATCCATAATAATTAACTTGCGTGTGCCTGCTTTCTGCTTGTTTGATTTCATCCCTCAATGATTAATTCTACAGGCAATGATTAATTCAGACCTTTTTAAATGGCAGATATATATGGGTTCAGAGATAGTACTGATGTAGCGAGGGTGCTATTACTCTCAGTAGGTTCAGACAATACTTGCTGCATTGCAAACTGATGTACCAGGGGCTGGTCGGACTTTGGTGCTCCATTAATCTTCCCACAGTGAATTGTTTTCATTCATTCTTTTTCTCCTTTTCTTATCTTGTGGAAACTTAGGTGCTAAATCTGACCACAGGCTTAAATTGGCCATATTTTAATGTAAGTTCCCCCCATACCTTCCTAATAACTCTCTGATTTTGCAATGTCCTCTTCAATACAGGGCAGGACAGATGTGCTGATAAATTTCTAGAATCTTCATGCTTCAACAATTGGGAGAAGGAATCACTGCCCAGCTCCTTTTTATTTGGTGGCTCCTCTGTTAAGCCCAGCCTCTAGTTCATTGCTGTAGCTTAGGTGCGGTAGTGTAGTGGTTACGTTACTAAAATAGTAATCTAGACATCTGGACCGGTAATCCAGAGAATGTGAGTTCAAATCTCACTATTGCAGTTTGAGAAGTCAGTATAAAAACAATTTAAAGAAATAAAAAGCTGGACTCAGTAAAAGCGACCGTGAAGCTGTCGGATTTTCATAAAAACCCAACTGGTTCACTAATTTCCTTTAGGGAAAGAAACCTGCCGTCCTTACCCGGTCTGGGCCTATATGTGACTCCAGTCCCCACACCAATGTGGTTGACTCTTAACTGCCCTCTGAAGTGGTCCAGCAAACCGGTCACTTGTACAGGGCAACCAGGGATGGGCAATAAATGCCAGCCTTGCCAGTGACGCCCACATCCTGAGAACAAATTTGAAAAAAATGTAACCACTCACA